>NC_084826.1:32915736-33004430 GCF_958449725.1 Rosa rugosa
GTTTTCGAGTTTTTGGTTGAGATGTTGATTATGGACGGATTTGTAGGTGAAGAAGGCCAAGGAGAAGGTATATGACGTGATTTTTGAAGGAGAAAGGGTAAGGAATGGGTTTTGGACAAACCCTAGAATTTTTGGAATTTATTTGATTGATTTGGTTTATGTTGAGCTATTGTTGTTGTTGGAAAAATTGTGAAATTAGAGATTTGAGGATGCATAAATTAGTAGGATTTTATTAGCATAATTTTCTTAGTGTTGGAATTTTGTTGTTGAAGATTTGGTAATTATAGTTGTGTAGTTTTGGCCAAAGGAAAAAGAAAAGGAAGAAGAAAAGAAATGGATTTGTTCTTGGAAGAAAAGGGAAAATAAAGAAAATGGTAAAAATTGGATTAAATGAGTTTTTATCTTGGTAAAGTGGTAAAAAAGTGAAGAAGGTGAAAGTAAAGGTAAATTCGGTAAAAAGGAGGTAAAAGTGAAAGTGTGGAGGTAAAAGTCATGGTAAAAGTGAAAAGGTGAAAAAGGAGAAGCAAATTGGTAAAAGTGAAAGTAAAACCTTATTTATAATTATTTACTTATTTATTTTTAATAAATAAGGATAATGGTAAATAAAGGAATATTTGGTCAAAAGTCAGAAGTCAAAGGTCAAAAGTCAACTCCGAGAGTTGACCATGGTTGACCGACCTCGTAAAACGTGAGGAATCGACTCGACTTTGGTCGCTCGGATTGACGATAGTTTAGCGGAGCGATAAGGACGCTTTCCTTTTTAAGAAAGAAGTGAGTTTCCCAAATTGGTAAAAGTCGGAATAAATAATTAATGGCCTCATTGAAATAAAAAGGAACAGTAGACAGTATATTTAACCCGAACTATACTATTGGTTGGGGTATGATCACCATATCCCAAATGGGCTTACTATTCTAAGTGAGTTGTTCGGGAATGGTTTTTGATAATTATCGATCTTGGTTATTTGGTGAATTTTAAAGTGAGTTATGAATTAATTACTTATCGGATATAATTTTATTATAAAGGACCCGAGCGGGTGCACTTGGATTTGGATAAAGGATCGAAAGTCAGGAACGAACCCGAATGTGGGCAAGCACTCCATTTCCAGGTAGGGTGAGCTGTCCCTTCCTTGTTAGAGGCTTTTCGTTATATGTGGAATGCTCTAGTATAATATTATGTTGCCTGCAAGTACGTTTTGGTTGTTCATTAGTCGATGCCTCGTGATACATGTGTTTTCAGAACTGATAATTGCAAATTGTGAAAACCGAGGCTAGACTTGCATGTTGAGATACACCCTTGTATGTGTGTACTTGTGACCTGAAAGTGAATGGGACCTAGACGCGTAGATTCCTAGGGATCCCACGGTGTCGATAACCGTGAACCTCCGGAGGGGGCCGTGCTCCTATGTTTGTCGAGAAAAAGTGAGTATAGACAGTGAACCAGTCATAGGAGACTCAGGGTCAGGAAATGGACACTTTCGCTACTTGTAGTCGGAAGTACTACAGAGTAGTTGGCTGGTTCTCGTACTCAGGACGAACCAGGTCGGTCACTGATTTATCTTATTTTAGCCGGCAGGTAAGTATCTCGGAGCTCCAAGTGTGTGAAGCATACTGCACATGTTTTATGAAAGAAAACAAATGTTTGTGGTTGCCACTTTTCTTAAAGCATTTTCGATAAACGTGCACAATATTATGTAGTAATATTTTCAAGTATATTATTTTTCAAACCTAGCATGGTTGGGTCGGCCCCTACTGGGCATGCGAGGACGAAAGCTCACCCCTACTATAGTGTGCAGGTTTCGAGCATGTAGTCGGGAAGCGTACATGGGAGGCACATGACCCGGCTTGGCGCATTTCTCTTTAGCTTTATCAAGAGATGGTTTTGGTCCCTTATCGGATTTTGAAGTAACTTACCTATTTACTTCTTATTTAATTGTTTGTTTTCTACTCACTTATTTACAAAACTTTGGGAGACCCGTAACCCTGGGGCGCGTCTCTCATACTTGTATTTACTTAGTGATTTGTTATTTTCCAAATTGGGCTCCTATTATAAGCCCAAATCCTTTAGCCCACTTTGAATTCCGCATTTGAAAATCTGTTATTAGGTTGCTAGAATGATTTGTCCAAGAAAGTGTTTTGTGAACCAACAGTCCAAACCCAAAAGGCCTTGCGTTTTCGGGTTAATGAGTTATCGGGATGCCATTCGTGACATGTCGGTTTCTCATTGGCTCGGAATCGCAGCGCTGTGGGACCCCCTCTCGGGTCACCACAACGCAGAAGAGTAGGGCTCAGAAAACCAGTGAAAGCACACCTGCTGATCCTGTCGGGTTTACTCAGTATGATAGCGACGGGGCGGAGAATGTGTATGAAGAGCTGCCAGGAAATTACTATGGCATTGATCAGGCCGGCAACGCGGTCAAGATAACAGCTCTAGTAAAAGATGTGACCGCGCCAGCAGTGACGCTTCAGCAGTCCACCATTCCCCGGACCATTCGTCTTGGGGAAGCAACAGCGACTGCTAGCCAAGCTCTACCATTGCAAACTGCTCGCCAGACTGTGGCGATGCCTCTTCCTCCTCCCGATCCAGAATACGTGAGACGCGAAGAGGTTGAGGAGATGATCAGATTGGCTAACCCTAGGGCCCAACTTGACAGAGTTTATGAGGGGCCTTTCCCGCCACATATAATGCTCGCGCCTTTTCCTAGAGGTTACAAAAATATAATATTTCTACTTTTTCAGGAGAGGACACTGAGAATGCGGCAACCCATTTGGCCAGGTTTAGGGTACAATGCGGCCAGTATCAGAATGATGACATCCTCAAGTGCAGGATCTTTGGAACTTCTCTTTCTGGAGCTGCCTTTAGATGGTTTTCTAAGCTCCGACCGGGAACAGTGGCAGATTGGCTAGCAATGGAAAAGCTCTTCGGGGAAACTTTCGGAGCCATTGAGCCTGAGGTTGATTTGGCTTCTCTCACTCAGATGGCCTAGCAGCTCATCGAGTCTGCTGTTGCCTATCTTCAACGCTTCCAGATTCAGAAAGCCAAACTGAGTGTGATCCTTCCTGAGAAGGAATTAGTCAAGTTGGCAGTCAAGGGTTTGGAACCATGCCAGTGAAAGAAGCAACATGGCAGCATGATCCAGTCAATGGGAGAGCTCATCACAGAGGTAGGTAGCTTTGAGCACCTCCTCAGAGAGACTGATGCTAGGAAGAATGCGTCCAAAGGGACATACGTGCCTGGAAAGAATCGTACAGTAGCGGCGCTGAACTACCAGCCGACTACCTATGATCCTTACTACCACCATCAAGGAGAAGAAGTGTTCCAGGATGAAGATGATGAAGAGAAGAATGATGTCTCCGCATTTGAGCTGACAGGAAGGAAGAGTTCAGCCCTCAAGCAATTTAAAATATCTAAGGAACCTGTCAAACTTAAGTCTGTAGCCTTCACCAAGCCTGAGTTCGCGACATATACATATGATGCCAATAAGGCACATGAGATTCTGGATAAGATGATCGCCGCGAAGATGGTGAAGACAGACTTTGGACATTTTCCTCAACCAGATCAGCTGAAAGGAAAGAAATACTGCAAATTCCATAACTTGTGGAACCATAACACGGCTGACTGTGTGAAGTTAAAGGACCAGATTCAGGTATGGCTCAATAATGGTAGTTTGCAGGTGGAAGCTCCGGCGACCGTGGCAGCACTAGTAGACCTGAACCCCTTCCCTGACACCGGGGTCAATATGGTTGATGTGAACTGGACCACGAAGAACCAGAGGAAACCAACCTTGGATTTGACCACAAAAGGTCGAGAGGAGAAGACTGCAGAGGATGAGACTCCTGCAAAGAAGAAGCCTAGACCTGTCAGCGAGGCTTCACCAGTGGTCCTATGCTCGCGATGCAAGGAAGAATGTGGTATCCAAGTGTCGCATGCAGAAGTCGAACAGACATTTCGCTTTGGCTCTTTCCCGCCAATCAAGTGGGCTTCGCCATCGCGAAATTATCAGCCTTCTAGCCTAAGAGCCAAAGATAAGATGGAGTCACCGCCATCCCCAAGGGACTCCAACTTGTTCAAGAAGCTGAAAGCGGCCACGACCGAACAGAAACAGGATGAGAGGGCTAAGAGCGAGCACAAAGACATCCTGACCAAGCCGTACATTCCACCTTCTTCAACGTCCTCCATCAAGGAAGGCACATGGTACACCAGAGAGAAGGGGAAGGCAGTGGAAATTAGCCCCTCCAAGAAAAGGAAGTTGCAGCGCAGGTTTGGGGAAGCCAAGCGAACGCTAGAGGCTCTGGATCAGGGCCTGATCAAGCCTTCGCAACTGGTCAAATCTCCTGAACAATATCAGAAGGAGATGGAGGCACTAGCTGCTAAGCCATTGGTGGCCCCCCGCAGTTTTCAAAAGCAAGCGCGCTCGGAGTCAGGCACCTCTAAGCCTAGTGTTTTCTGCAGGATCACGAAAGAAAGGACACCTCCGCCAACTAGGAAAGAAATCTCGCCAATTAGGCGACCACATGTCAGGCGCAGGTTGTTTCGCGAGGAACCAGTCACCAAATCCTCGGTTTTTGAGAGACTGGGGGGCAAGGACAACACTGCAGAAGCTTTACACTGGAGACCTAAAAAAGTCCAAAGAGTAGTGGTCGCGCCCCCAAAGGAGAATACAGCAGGGGAACTACGGTTGGACTCCCCAAAGCAGGTGGAGGCGTTGCAGGAACACAAGCAGTGTGAGGTCAAGGGCCTTACGGAAGAATCATTAGTAGACCGTTTGGCTAAGCAATTCAACATCCCAGTCAACGAGCCCAAGCTCAACCTCGAAGATGACATGGATGAGACAGATGTGGTTGATACTTCCTGCAACATGGTTTACGTGCTTTCTGCGAAGTATGCACTGCCAGTCGCCGCGCAAGAATGTGTTGAATCTGAGGAAAATAGTGAACAGCCTTTGCAGATTACTTCAGCGGCAACAACACCTGTCGAAGAGGCTGTGTTTCTGGAAACAGAAGATGCCAACAGCAAAGAGTTCTTCATGAGCTTTACAAGGCCAACACCAGCTATGGTCCAACACATGAGACCTCTGTATATCACGGCGGAGATTGGTGGTACCAAGGTTAGCAAAATCATGGTTGATACTGGAGCCGCGGTCAATGTCATCACAACAAGAACCATGCATTTTCTTGGGATCAAGAAAGAGAAGATCCAGTCTACCTCTCTTACGCTGAAGAACTTCGCGGGGACTGTAACAAAAACATTAGGCCCCGCAGAGGGAGTTTATGCTTTCTTTGTAACAGACTGCTACGCGGCTTACAATGCCATTCTAGGCAGAGACTGGATCCACCGGAGTTATTGTGTTCCGTCAACTCTCCATCAGGAACTGATTATGTGGAACAGGGTAACAGATAAAGCTGAGGTGATTAAAGCGGATCCTCGCCCATTCCCAGTTTCCACGAATTATGTAGATGCCAGGTACTACTTGGAGCCTATTACTCCATTGCAGGTCAGTGGCATCGATGACAAAGGCCGCCCCACAGGGGTGACGGCCTCTGAATTGGCACAGTGGGGGCTCACGCTTGCAAAGGAAGGCCTGGCCACGCTGTGCCCAAACCCTTAAACGATTAATGGATTATGACCTTCCAGAGGAAGGGATAGAGGCCTTCCACTCATTGTACGAAAGACTATCATCGTACTTAGTGGAAAATGAGGCCTATGATCGAATCGCGACCTTAGAGATTGTCAACGAGGAGTTCTCTGACCAAGAACAAGAAGACGAAGAAGAGATTCAGCTGGCTCCGACAGCGCTGGATGATACCCCTCCTAAGGTCAGGGACCCTACCGAGAAGGTCAATCTTGGAACAGCAGATGAGCCTATGGAAGTGGCTATTAGCGCTTATTTAGAGCCTAGTGAGAAACAAAGGCTCATTGACTTATTACTGGAATTCAAAAACTGCTTCGCGGAGAAATATGAAGACATGCCCGACCTGTCGTCGGATTTGGTATGCCATCAGCTGCCCACACTCCCTGACAAGAGGCCTGTGAAGCAAGAGCCGCGAAGGATGAACTCTGAGACCTAAGTTCTGGTCAAAGAAAAAGTTGAAAAAATGCACAAGTCAGGCATCATCAGGGTAGCCAAATACAATCAGTGGCTATCCAATATAGTGCCAGTCCGCAAGAAGAATGGCAAGATGAGGGTCTGTGTGGACTACAGAGACCTTAATGTCGCTACGCCTAAAGACGTCTACCCCATGCCGGTCGCGGATATGCTAGTAGACGCAGTAGCAGGACATGAATTGTTGTCCTTCATGGACGGAACTGCAGGGTTTCACCAGATTCCGGTCGCGGAGGAAGACAGACACAAGACCGCGTTCCGTTGCCCAGGGTTCGCAGGTGTTTTTGAATACGTGGTCATGCCTTTTGGACTGAAGAATGCTGGGGCAACGTATCAGAAAGCCATGAACCTGATCTTCCATGACATCCTTGGGGAGATTTTAGAGGTTTATATAGATGACGTGGTCGTGAAGTCTAAGAAGAGAGGAGACCATATCGTAGATCTCAGAAAGGTCTTCGAGCGCATGCGGCAACACAAGCTCAAGATGAATCCAGCCAAATGCGTTTTCAGAGTTCAGGTAGGTGACTTTCTAGGATTTATAGTCCATCAGAGAGGAATTGAGGTTCCTGAGGATAAGGCAAGCGCAGTTATCAACGCGTCTCCCCCGCGAACAAAGAAAGAGCTACAGTGATTGCTGGGTAAGATCAATTTTTTGAGACGTTTCATCTCTAACTCTGCAGGTAAAATCCAGCCCTTTTCCCCACTGCTGAAGTTGCAGGGACAGAACGAGTTCGTATGGGAACCTAAACATCAAGAGCCTTTTGAAAAAATTAAGGCCTATTTGGCGAGCCCGCCAGTACTCGTTCCACCTAGAGTTGGATTTCCATTGAAACTGTATATCTCAGCAGCTGAGGCTTCCATTGGCAGCCTACTCGCTCAAGATGATGAGGAAGGGGTTGAACATGCCATCTTTTACCTCAGTAGGACACTTACAGATTGCGAAACAAGGTACACTCCAATGGAAAAGCTGTGTCTTACACTATACTTCTCAGCATGCAAGTTGCGGCACTACATGCTATCCTTTACTACTTGCATTATTGCTCAAACCGACTTGGTTAAGTATATGCTGTCGCGACCTATTCTGAGAGGTCGCATTGTCAAGTGGGTACTGGCCTTATCCGAGTTCTCGCTACAATACGTTCCACAGAAAGCAGTAAAGGGACAGGCCATCGCAGATTTATTGGCACATCACCCTATTCTGGATCTCCCCGCGGTGAAAGAGTTAGAAATCGCGACCACAACCACAATTCGACCAGATTTGGCATGCATTCTAGAATATGCTGTCTGGTATCAAGCCACAGTCTCCCTTCAGCCCTGGGTATTATTTTTTGACGGCTCAAGAACAGACACACTAGCAGGGGCAGGGATTGTTCTGGAAAACCCAGCGGGAGATCGTTTTTTCATATTCTTTCCAGTTGGAGTTTAAGTGCACCAATAACCAAGCAGAGTATGAGGCCCTCATTATTGGCCTAGAGGTATTACTGGAGCTAGGAGTGAGAGACGTCCAGGTACGCGGTGACTCTTTGCTCGTGATAAATCAGCTTCATGAGAAGTATAGGTGTGTAAGCTGCTTGCTCGTACCATATTTGAGTCGCATCATTGAACTTCTGGACCAATTTGATGACGTGGATTTGGAATACATTCCTCGCGAGCGCAACTTCGCTGTCAATGAACTCGCTCAACTGGCTACGGGCATTACATTGAAATATGGGGTTCGCGAGCGCATTCTGAAGGTTGAGCGACGCACGCTGCCTTCGTGGCTTGTGCGCCCTGACCCGCCTGACGATCCGGTCGTCGCGGTCCTAGAGCCTATTGACGTCGATTGGCGCATCCCTTTGATAGATTACCTCAAGCAGCCAGACCTGCAGACAGGAAGATCCGTTTTCTTGCATTAAATTACTTCCTTAGAGGCGACGAGTTACGCCGACGTGGCGAAGATGGCGTCGACTTCAGGTGTATCTATGGCCGCGAAGCGAAATGATTAATGCGCGAAGCACATGCAGGCGTCTGTGGAGCCCATCAAGCGGGTCCAAAGATGCGCTGGCTTATCAGGAGACATGGGTATTATTGGCCCAGCATTTTGAAGGACTGTATCACGTTCGCGAAAGGCTGCCAAGATTGTCAAGCTCATGGACCAGTCCAGCACATCCCCAATATTCCCATGCAACCTATTATTAAACCTTGGCCTGCGCGAGGCTGGGCTTTGGACTTGATTGGAATGATTCACCCTCACTCTTCACTCCAACACAAGTTCATCATCGTCGCTACTGACTTCTTCACCAAGTGGGTGGAAGCTGAGCCTTTGAAGGAGGCCTCTGGCGCGACCATTCGCCAATTCATCTTTCAAAATATTATTTGTAGGTTTGGCATCCCTGAAGTGTTGGTATTAGACAGGGGGGCAGCATTTATGGGTGGCGACGTAGAGAAGCTCGTCAACGACTTAGGCATCCAATTTATCCATAGCACACCCTACTACGCTAAATCCAACGGCCAAGCGGAGGCCAGTAACAAGATTATTATCACCCTCCTGAAGAAGATGCTTGATGAAAACCCTCGCCAATGGCACGACACATTGTATGAAACGTTATGGGCTTATCGCACTTCCAAGCGGAATCCTACAGCCACAACGCCCTATGCGCTCATGTTTGGTCACGATGCAGTTTTGCCTTTGGAACTCAATGTTCAATCTCTGCGCGTCCAAGATCAACATCATCTGATCGGCAAAGATTATGTCCAGGCTATGTGGCAAGAGCATGAAGACCTTAGCAAGAAGCGCTTAGAGGCGTTGGACAACTTAGTGATGGAAAAGCAACGCATAGCTCGCGCCTACGATAAGAGGACGCGTGGTCGCAGTTACAAGGAAGGTGAGCTCGTTTGGAAGGCAGTCCTTCCATTTGGTGAAAAGTTGACTGGCCGCTGTAAATGGAATCCTCGCTGGGAAGGACCTTTTGTTATTCACAGAATTCTGGAACGCGGGGCTTTTCACCTCAAAGATTTGGATGGCGACCTCCACCGCAACCCCATTAACGGCAGGTTCCTGAAGAAGTATTACCCCAGTGTCTGGGAATATGAAGACCCACTAGATCAGCCTGTTCTTGGGACAGGGGGGCAAACATAGTGTTCTTTGGCTTGCTCCCTCCTTTCCTTTAGGCCTTTTCTGTGGCCTCATTCTCATGTATTTGCTCCGCCTAAGAACACTAGGGGGGCAACACTCTATGCATCCAGGCCTTGATTGCGGCCATTACGACCCATGAGAGGATTGCCTAAGTTGGGAGGCAAGCAAGAAGGCGCATGTGAAGGATGTAAATCGGGAAAGCAGACCAGAAGCCCTCATAAACCTATCAAGTGCATTTCCATCATCTGTCACCCCTTGGAGCTGTTGCACATGGATCTGGTAGGTCCAATGCAAACAGAAAGCATTGGTGGCAAGAAGTCTATATTGGCCTTGGTAGATGATTTCTCGTGGGTATCCTTCTTGCACGATAAGTCAGAAGCTTTCAAAAGCAAATGTGCAATAGAATACAAACTGAGAAGGATGCATCCGGTGCTTGCATCATTCGACTCAGAACTTATCATGGTGAGAATGCATCTTTTGCTGAGTATTGTAATGAAAAAGGAATCAAGCATGAATTCTCTATTGCCGCTCAACAAAACGGGGAAAAGGGGGTATTTCTCGAAATGGCCTCTAGTAAATGCAAAAATAGCGCAATACTTTTTGGCTGAGGCAATTTGCATGTTATACTGCTAATAGAGTGTACCTTAGATCAGGAACAAAAACAACTCCCTACGGGCGGTAAGAGGCCTAACATTGAACACACGAGGGCTATATCCTCAAAGAAAACCTAGCCAAAGCCAACTCCTCGCAGTGACCCTAATTCTTAGGTTATTCTCTGACCAGTAAGGCATATAGAGTTTACAACAAAAGGAGCAAAGCAACTTGACCAACGGGAAAGTACTAGGGCAGCCATGGAATCTGCAAATGTTAATGTAGATGACTCTAGCATACACCAGGATAAGTCTGAGGATGATGAGGCATTGGAGCCACTCTATGCATCTAGGCCTTGATTGCGGCCATTACGTTTTGCAGTAAAATTTTCAGTTATTTTGTAACTTTTCTTGCGATGTTCTTGACAATATGTGTTAGGAATATATGTAAGGGCCTATACCAGAGGCCCTATTATATTATAATTTTTTAGCAAATAACAAAACTCAGAAAATTTCATAAAGTGGCTTTGCGGCCAAAAGCAGTACAATGTGTTCAAAAAATTACATTTGCGGTTTACAAAGCCAAAAGTGGCTAAAAATTAAATCATAAGGATTTCAGATCTTCTAAGAGCTTCTGGATCTTGCGGCAGGAAGAGGTAGTGAGATGATCATTCTTACTCTTCCTCTCTTCACCCACATCTCTTGAGTCCGGGCTGCAGCTGCTAGAGTCTGTACTAGAAGAAGATGGAAGGAAATAATCCATCCCAACCCTTCTAGTGGGTTATCCTCCGGGATGGAGATGGAATCAGCGCGTTAGTGCAGCCCAGTTGCCTCATCTACCTCCAGGGGAAAAACAGAAGTCGGTGCGTCAGACCTAGGAGGTAAACTGCGGAAGAAGAACGATCGGCCTCGAGTGGCCTTCCGCCCTTCTTCTTTTTGCTCCGCTCAGGGAAATCTGAGGAGAGGGACTCTCCAGAATGAGAGATCCCGCGCTAGGAGCTCCTCGTGTTCTTCAGCCTATCCAAAACCTAGGATGTTCCATTCAGACTTTCATAAACCAAAGACACGAGGTTGCCTGAGATTAGGCCATAAGGCCTACCCAGGCATTGAGATTAAGCCATAAAGCCTAAGATTTAAAGGCTAAGGGCGAGATCGTAAGGAGAAGATTTCAGAAATAGAAGGAAAAGGAGCAGGGCTTGCAGAGTTATTTCTGGGTTAGCCATGTTTGCATATGTGTTCACTTCTCCAAAGTGTAGATATTTATAGGGCCAACCTCAGTGGCTTCAATCTTTTGATGGGCAGTTGAAGCAATTTCAACGCCATCAATGGGAATATCAATAGAATTGAATGCTATGATCTCGGAAAGGAAGAAATTTGAAGACGCGTGGGAAGCGGAGCAGTCTTCGAGGAGGTAACCGCTCCATTTCGAGGTTAGCTTTTCAAACGGTTTTAATATGCAATAAAGGCAAAGTTGAGCGCTTAACTGCCTGTAAATCTAAAAATATTTGGGCCAGGTAAAGTGGGCTGAATATTTCACTAAACCATAAATAATAATATTAATATTAATATTGTTCATACAAAATAATGGGCCTAACACTAGAGGCCTAAAGTCCTCGGCCTGCATAAGTTAAGCGGAGGAAATGTTCATCCAGACAAAAGCTGGCATCAGCAGCAGCTTGTTGGGCCGCCAGGCGAGCTTGGGCCAATTCTTGAGACAGTGTCTCGAAAGCGGCTAAGGGTTGCTCCAGTTGGGTTTCCTCATGGGCGAGCCTGGCCGTTATAGCGGTTAATTGGGCCTGAAGATCTTGAATCTGGGACCTGAGATGGTTCCTCGTAAGCGTCAGATCCCTGATGAGAGTACCCCGGTTGCCTAAGAAATCGTGCGAAGTGTCCGTCTGTTAAGTAAGGGTCTGATAGTGGGCTTGGGTCTGCCTGGCCTGCGCGGTCGCGGCCACCTTCTCATTGAGCCATTGGGGGAGATCCTGCAGCAGTTGATCGATATCGATGAACTGGGCCTCAGTAATGGCTCCTTCGCGGAGAAGTACCCTCAGGTACTCTAAGGCTCTTGCGGGTGCGCCGGGCATCAGAATATCAGGTCCCAGGAGACGACGGAGACCTTCTCTAGCATCATCTATAACTCCAAGAGGAGTCACTTCAAGAACGCGAGCTAGCCTTTCCAGTCTGGAAGGAGGCGCAGGTAGCGGATTTGGGGTAGCAGCAACAGGAGCCTCGAGACTCCGTGACAGGAACCGCCTCCAGCACCGGCTCTGGATTCACTCCATCTCCTACTTCAGGTACTTGGGGGGCATCGGGTACAGATTCTTGGTTATCCGCGTCCGCACCATCTGGTTCAGCCGGGTTTTCGCCAAGCACCTCTACGGTAGCAGCAGCCACTTCCTCGATAGGGGCAGGGTTCTGCTTTTCAGTGAATGGTTAAAATGTCAAAAGATTAAGGCAGGAATCAGAATATAGGGCTTGTTTGCAAGAAGGTGTACCTCTAGAATAGGCGGCTCGTGGAGAATTGCTATTGGCATTGGTTCTTGATCAACCTCACCAGAAACTGGAACCGAATCAGGCGCTACTTGTTCCATGGTGAGTACTGCAGTTGGTGGCTCGCGAGGTGTATCTGGAAGTGGTATTCTTTCCTCAACCTCAGGCGAGCTGTCGTCTATGACTTGAACTGGTACCAGAGCCAACTGCATATTGTTTGTAGCACTGATGGGAGGTGGAGGATTGTTGGAACCAGTTGGTGCTTGGGCGTGTGAGGCAGACGCGTTTTCGCCAGCAACGGAGGATCCTTCCCCAACTTGTCTGGAGGACCTACGACGAACCTGTAAATGAGGAGCGTTACACGGTCGTACATATGAAACAAAGAGTTCAGTACTCGCTTTAAGTGTATTACTAGTCGATCAGCGAGTGGTTCATCTTCTGTCCACGGATCAGTTCGAGGATCAGAGCGACTGCGCTTTCAGGCCAAAGCGGCGGAAATCTGTCAGGATTAAAAAATTAGACTTGGAAAGAAAGCGTCGAGACCTGATAAAGGGGAAATCCTTACTGTTTGTGGATCATCATCGTCAGAGGAGGAGTCTTCGACTTCAGGCTCCATCACTATTGCTTTCTTCTTCGCGGCCTGGCCAGTGGCCGGAGAAGCATTAACTGTACGACTGCCAGAAGGTGGCACACTTCCCTGATGCAATAAAGTCTGAGTTAAAAAGGGAAAAGCAGACAGAGAGAATGAAGAACAATCTAAGGCACTTACCTCTTGAGGGGGCTCGCGAATTACAATCCCAGCCTGGATCGGGCGAGGAGCTCGCGCGGGTCGCGGAGCCGGTTCAGGTGGCGGGGGTCGTGCCTCATCTTCAGGAAAGCGAGCGAGCAACTCTGTATCAGCATCATAAGGATATCTCAGCTCTTCAAAGATGGTCGCGAATAGTTCGTCGTCCCGTTGTCTCCAGCAGTTGACAGAGACTTCTGACCACCATCGCTCGTATCCTTCAGTGTTCCCATCCACGGGAGCAATGTCATTAGTCCAGTCAGGGAGATCGACCAGTGCAAGCATGCTCTGCGCTGGTAGAGGCCCAGTAGTGGGGCCAATTCTGCGCCAAGAAGTGTTGTAGTTCCAGGCATCATAGAGGGGGAATGGCACTAATTAGATGAGGCCAAATTGGCGAGCGAAGTGGTTAGGAGCGTAAAGCTCGTAACTAAGTTCATCAGCAACAAGCCTAATGTCTGAACAGGAGATTGTGCGGCGAAAAGCCAAGCGCGCGCGATCACTGTAGTCAGGAGCCCCGGGAAGGAACCCATTTTCAAGTGGAGGTGGAAATCTTCTACCAAGCACTAAGTCGCAGTAGGGCATTTTGTGCAGAAGGTTTAGGGTTTAGGAGCCCCGGAATAAGGAGGGGATGTGTACCTTGCCTCGCGGCTGAGCCATTGACCCAAGAGTTGATCAACCGGTGGAAGCAGTGAAATATCGTCGCGGCGAAAATATGGAAACTAAGTTTGAATCCAGAAATCAAGGATCCAAAAAGGGCCAGAGATGCTAGTCTGAAAGGAATGCATGGTGGCCTGGTACAGAGTGCAGTAGAGGGCACCCAACACTGGTTGTCCAAGTCCTACGCGGCGGCCGTTATAGAGGGCCGTTGCCAGAGAAGTCCAAGGACCAGTGGGTTTGTTGGCAGAGGTGCAGAAGACGAACTTGGCCAAATCGAAAATCGAAGGTGTTGGTGGCAGTATTCCAAAAGCAGAGAAAGGCGGCGAGCGATTGCCGCCGCGCGGGAGGCGAAAGCATAAATCAATAGTATGGGTAATACCTGCCGCGTTCCAGCGAGCCAGATCTCGCGCTCGCGCTTCGCGATACCAGGAAAGCTCCACCGCGCTGATCGAGGATAGCCAGTGCCCTATTTTCGCTCGATGTTTTTGCGCACCCCAACTGCTGAAATCTCCAGGGGTCCTTCGAAGGACCGGAATGGGTCGACGAATGGGTAGACCGTAGAGGGCGATAGCGTCGGCTGAAATGGAATCTCGCTGCGTTGGACCCAGTCCGACGTGATGATTTGGGAGCCTGAGAAGTAGAGGTCTTTGGATAGTAGTGTGGATGCGACAGCGGGCACCGATGCTGGTTCCCCAAGTGTGGTCGGCCTTATCATTGAGTTCCTCCTCTTGATCGATGACTATCTTCTTTAGGGGAGCCATTTTTGGGTTTCTGTGAGGAAGATGTTTGGAATAAGAGAGTTTCTGGTTTTTAGGAGACTGAAACAGTTTCTGATGTGACAGGTTTGAAGTGGCTGCGGGATTTAAATAAGAGATTTTGTGAGGGAAACGATGCGACGAGAAGACGTTTTGCAAAGCGAATGGACGCAACCCTCATTAATGGTCTCGTTTCGATCAATAGGCGTGTCGTTTAGTTCCCTTCAATCAGTCACATTTTCGCGGGCCTGATTTCGGGGCCTGGGGGGCAATGTTTGAGCCCAAAAGTATTTTTGGCAAGATCCTTTAGTGGATTTAGCATAGCCGGCCGATACCTGCGGCCCAAAAATAAGCCTACTTGGGTTTGGGTTATAGCTTCACCCATTCCAAGATCCATAAGGAAAACGAGCCCTTATTGGAGTCAAGTAGCGGAGATTGAATAGGAAACTTCAATCAATAATCCTTCTATGGTAAGGAACAGTCGAAACCCTAGGTATAAATACCAAGTTTCAAGGATGAATTACGGACAACTCTTCAATCAACTAATCAGACAGATTATCAAGCCTCTCCGGAGCAAACCTACCTGCAACCTAGTTGCAAACCAGCGAAGCAAGGGTAATGCCCTCGCAACCCAGCGAAGCTAAAGATACGCTTTGGCAAACCCTATGCTTTCTCAGAACTTCCCAGTGATTGCTCTGCTCAACCTACAACGTTGAGTATCGATTCGGTGACGCGAAGAGATCACAACCAAAGCCCTTACCTGTAAGGCAAGAAGTCCTTTTCCGGAAGGCAGAGAAAAGAACCTTGTGACTAGGTTGGTGCTCTCCTCGTCCGCAACGCTTGAAGAAGAAGTTAGGTCAAGGGACTCCCCCGACGACTGCACCCCACGATGCTGGCACGCCTGCGCACACGTTCAAAAGACACAGTTTGCACCCATACTGGTTTTAGAGCCAAACTGACACAATTCCTCAAAACTAACCAAATCGAAGAACTACTTACCCAGACTTGTAGGGCTCGAAGAAGTGACCGTCTTTCGTATGCCAAGCAAGCCCAGAAGTGCCGGAGGATTCACTGGCGTCGAAGAACACGGCAAAGCCGTGGCTACCCAGAAACGCAAACCATCAAAACTTAATCCAAATCAAAAAATAATTGCACAGACGGGTAGAGGAAGACCAGAGGAGGAATTTCCATACCGAATGCGATCCAAACGGTGGCCGAAAATCCCAGAAATTCGCCGGAGCCGTCAAACCTTCTCACCGTCGATTCTCCCTCCTAGCCTGGTGCATGGACGATTCGAGACCGCAGACGTGACGACGATGACGAGAGGAAGAGATCGGTGGTCGTGCGTCGTCGATCGGTGGCCGGACGGCGTCACTCCGGTCGGGTTTCTCTCTCGGGTCGCGGTTGTCTCTGGGTTAGAGAGCTCTGATGCTCTCTCAAGCTTTCTGGGAGCAATCGATCACGATCCTTGATCTGATCAAGGGTATTTATAACCCCAAGCTCAATCTATTTTAATGGCTAGGATGAAGCGATGGATTTATGGATGGTTAGGATTGCACCGCAGAAATTTCTGTTTCTTTAATTCATTTTCAAAAATCCTACAACTTCGGAAAATCGTTATAGATAGCTTGGGTATCCGAAAAATCCTCCGAAAATTCCCACGAACTCGTCGAGTCGTGTACTTTATCATTCAATCCTTAAATCGAGGATTTCACCTTATAAAAATTTCTGAATAATCTATCGTACGATCTTCACTAAGCTTGACACATTTTTTCGGGGCTCACATTTCGAAGTCCAGGAAAACCGGAAATTACTTTCCGTGGTGAAAGGAATATTCTCTCCTCTTGCCTGATTTCGGCCTTAACAGCTGAAAAGCTTTTGAATAAAGGATGTCAGGCTTACTTGGCACACATGGTGGATACAAGGAGGGAGGTGTTGAGTATTGAGGATATTCCTGTGGTCAGGAAGTTTCCGGATGTGTTTCCTGATGAACTACCTGGCTTACCTCCAGTAAGAGAGATAGATTTGACTATTGATTCACTTCCTGGTACGACACCTATATCTCAGGCACCCTACCGAATGGCCCCAGCTGAATTAAAGGAGTTAAAGACTCAGTTACAAGAGTTGTTGGACAAAGGTTTCATTTGACCAAGCGTATCTCCTTGGGGTGCCCCGGTGCTTTTTTTTAAGAAGAAGGATGGCACCTTGAGTTTGTGTATTGATTACAGAAAATTGAATAAAGTCACAGTGAAGAACAAGTATCCTTTACCGCGAATTGATGATTTGTTTGATATGTTGCGGGATGCCAAGGTCATTTCAAAAATTGACCTGAGGTCAGGTTATCATCAGTTACGGATAAGAGAGTCTGACAGACCCAAGACCACCTTTCGATCACGTTATGGTCACTACGAGATTGAAGTAATGCCGTTCGGATTGACCAATGCTCCTGGGCGTTTATGGATCTCATGAATCGGGTTTTCCGTCCGTACCTGAACCGTTTCGTGATTGTGTTTATTGATGATATTTTGGTCTACTCTGAGAGTGATGAACTTCATGTTAAGCACTTGAAGCTAGTGCTTTGGACTTTGAGGGAGGCTAAACTATATGCTAAGTTGAGTAAGTGTGAATTCTGGCTTAACAGCATAGGATTCTTGGGTCATGTGGTTTCAGCTGAAGGTATTAGTGTAGACCCTCAAAAGGTGGAAGCGGTTTTGAACTGGGGAAGACCTACCATTGTGACAGAGATTCGTAGTTTCTTAGGTTTGGCAGGCTACTATCGGCGGTTCGTTCAGGAGTTTTCTAGGCTTGTAGCTCCTCTTACTAAATTGACCAGAAAGGGTGCTAAATTTGTTTGATCAGAGGAGTGTGAACAAAGTTTCCAAGAACTCAAGAGACATTTAACTAGTGCCCTAGTTCTGGCGTTACCTGATGATTGCGAGGAGTATGTGATTTACAGTGATGCCTGACAAGGCTTGGGTTGTGTGTTAATGCAGCATGGAAATGTGATTGCCTATGCTTCTAGGCAGCTGAAACCTCATGAAATGAACTATCCAACTCATGACCTTGAGCTTGATGCCGTGGTACTTGCACTTAAGTTGTAGAGACACTATCTTTATGGGGCTCGATGCCAGATTTTTACGGATCATAAAAGTCTCCAACATCTACTTACTCAAAGGTATTTAAATTTGAGGCAAAGGAGGTGGTTGGAGTTGATTAAGGATTATGATTGTACTATTGAGTATCATCCAGGAAGGGCCAATGTGGTGGCTGATGCACTTAGTCGGAAGCCCTTTAGCTCTTTAGCCCATTTGAGGGCAGTTCGAGTTCCCCCACTTTATGAATTGCGAGCTATGGGGGTTAACTTGACATTTGAGAAAGAATCTGGAGCGTTGATAGCTAGCTTCCATGTGAGACCAATTCTCATTGACCAAGTGCGGGAGGCACAAGATGATGATGAATACCTGAAACAATTAAAAGAAGCAGTGAGTATCGGCACTAGAGCGGACTTTACTATCAGAAGGGATGGAGCCTTAATGTTTGGGAATAGAATATGTGTTCCTAATCTTGATGATATTAAGCGAGAAATTTTGGAAGAGGTTCATAGTTCTGCTTATGCCATGCTTCCCGGCGGGACTAAAATGTACCGAACTTTAAGAGAATACTATTGGTGGCCAAATATGAAGAGGGAAATTGCAGCGTATGTGAGTAGGTGCTTGGTGTGCCAACAGGTAAAAGCCGAAAGATAGAAGCCTTCGGGATTGCTACAGCCGTTGCAAATTCCGGAGTGGAAGTGGGAGCATGTCACCATGGATTTTGTTTCTGGTCTTCCACGAACTCGTAGTGGTCATGATAGTATTTGGGTGATTGTGGATCGACTCACTAAGTTTGCTCATTTCTTACCAGTCAGCAAGACTTACGGGATGGACAAGTTGGCAGAACGTTATGTGAATGAAATAGTAAAACTTCATAGGCCACCTATTTCTATTGTCTCTGATCGAGATCCCCATTTCACTTCAAAATTTTGGAAGTGTCTACATGAGGCTTTGGGTACTGGACTGAGTTTTAGCACTGCATTTCATCCTCAGACTGATGGGCAATCAGAGAGAACTATCCAGACTTTGGAGGACATGTTGAGATCCTGTGTTATGCAGTTCAAAGGAAGCTGGGATAGCCATTTGGCATTGATAGAGTTTGCTTACAATAATAGTTACCATTCCAGTATCGACATGGCTCCGTATGAAGCTCTCTATGGGAAACAGTGTCGTACTCCGCTGTGTTGGGATGAAGTAGGAGAAAGAAAGCTCATAGGTCCAGAGATCGTACAGATTACTACTGAAAAAGTTAAGTTGATCAAGGAGAAGCTCAGGGCAGCTCAGAGTAGACAAAAGAGTTATGCGGATAATCGCAGGAAAGACTTGGAATTTCAAAAAGGTGATTGGGTATTCTTGAAATTATCCCCATGGAAGGGCGTTGTAAGATTTGGAAAACGAGGGAAGCTCAGTCCTCGATATATAGGACCTTTTAAGATAAAAGAGCGAGTTGGCCAAGTTGCTTATCAGTTAATACTACCTCCAAGGCTATCAAAAATTCATGATGTCTTCCATGTGTCCATGCTCCGCAAGTATATTGTTGATCCTTCTCATGTCTTAGGAGAACAACCTATTCGATTGAAGGAGGATCTGACTTATGAGGAGAAACTGATCCAGATACTCGATAGAAGGAAGCAGGTACTCAGGAACAAGACAATACCTTTGGTTAAGGTACTGTGGAGTAATCATTTGGTGGAAGAAACTACTTGGGAACCAGAGGACCAGATGAGACAGCAGTATCCCCATCTTTTCTGACAGGTATGTAAATTTCGAGGACGAAATTTTTATAAGGGGGGGTGAATTGTTATGCCCCGTATCCGATTTACCCTTTTTCAGTGTATAAGTGAATTACTATACACTTTACCGTCCTCGGTTTCAGTTTTTATCTTTTAGGGGGGGGGTGCTAGAAGTTGAATTTTATGGGATAACAATTTGAGAAAATTTTCTTCACGAAAGTTGTAGGGGACGTTAAATCGAGTCCGTGGACATGTGGTACACTTAAATCGGAGTTCGTATATGAAAGTTATGGCTTAAAATGTGAAAGTTACTGTTCATGGTAATTAGTATATATATGGAAAATTATTGTTGGTAGGTTTCCATTTCCAGAAACCTACCCCCCACCTCAGTAACTTTCTCTCTCCTCTTCCCCGTGCTCTCTCTTCCCCTCCGGCCTCCCTTCGATTTCCAGCCAATCTTCTCCTTCCGGCCACCCAACAACGAACTCCGGGCATTGGACTAGGGATGGCAAAAATCCCCATCGGGTAGGGTACCCATCGGGTATTCGACCCTAACGGGGAGAAATTCGGGGGAAATCGGGTAATGGGGATGGGGATCCCCAGTATTTGAATTCTGAAATCGGGTACGAGGCGGGGATGGTATTTTGATCCCCATCCCCATACCCACCCAATAAGAATTATCTGAAATATATATATATATTATTTATTATATATATTTATTTGATATTATTTATAAAAAAATATTTATGTAAACTTCATCTTTTGTCAATATTTAAATTCTGTTAATAAATATGTTAAAAAAAAAATGAAGATTCTTTTAATAAATATATTTTTTTGATATTATTTATAAATAAATATTTATGTAAACTTCATCTTTTGTCAATATTTAAATTCTGTTAATAAGTATGTTAAAAAAGATGCAGATTCTTTTAATAAAAGATCTTTATCAACATATCAATTTTCCTTGATTGAAATAAGAAATTTATTTTATTTTGATGTTTGATTTTAATTTTATATTTTACAATCTATAATTATTTAAATAAATTTTTATATAATAAATTAGTAATATTGTCAATATTTAAATTCTGTTAATAAATATGTTAAAAAAAATGAAGATTCTTTTAATAAAAGATAAAGATCAACATATCAATTTTCCTTGATTGAAATAAGAAATTTATTTTATTTTGATGTTTGATTTTAATTTCATATTTTACAATCTATAATTATTTGTATAAATTTTTATATAATAAATTAGTAATATTGTTAATGGGGATTGGGGCAGGGATTGGGACGGGGATGGGGAATCCTCGGTATCTTATTATGGGGATTGGGGCGGGTAAGGGGATGGAGAATGAAGTCGGGTATGAGGATGATAATTTAATCCCCTTACCCTACCCTCCCCATTGCCATCTTGGCATTGGACGATGCTCCTCCTCCTCCTTGACACACCTACGGTGGTGGTTCACGACAATTTGGCCGGAATTTCGCAGATCTAGCTCCCAAACTTTACTGTAGCAATCGGCTTCAATCGCCGATTTCTTTCAATTCCGGCCACCTCCGGCTAGGGCTGGGCATTTAAGCCCGAAAACCCGCAAACCCGGACCGGCCTGTCAAAGCCCGACCCATACGGGCCGGGCCCAATTTTTTTTTTTTGTCGAAACGGTTTGGGCCGGGCCTTGACTTTCAAACAAACGGTTCGGGACGGGCCTTGTGTTTGAAAATAGAAAAAGCCCGTCAGGCCCGTATTAGACATCAAAAGACAGATGGCCATGTATTATTGGTCCTAATATAGAGAGTAAAATCCTTATCATAGGATTGAACACACAAGATTCTACTCTTCTCTCAAAAACTTAAACCTAATCTTCATCTTCCATTTCTAATTTTCTACCCGATCTGAACGCACAAGAGGCGCCTCCATCTCCAAAGTCGAAACTGAGCTCATTCTCCTCCGCCATAGTTGTGAGGCCGAGACACCAAACGGGCTCCGATCGAGACGCCGCCCAGGATCGAGACACCGATCCTTCTCTTTCTCTCTTCACTGCACCTGCACGACGCGGCCGACGCCTCCTTCTTTCTCCCTCATAGATCGACGCACCGAGTGAGACGGCGCCCAGCTCTGTCCCTCTCTCTCTCTCTCTCTCTTCACTTCACCTGCACGACGCCTCCTCTCTCCCTCACAGATCGAGACGCCGCCCAGGACTGCTCTGTCCTTCTCTGACAAGACCCGCCCCGAATTCCACCCTGGAATCCGAAGTGGCCCTGCGGGACCCACCTTTAAAGGAGATTTACCAAAAATTTCGGCATAACCTCCCTTAAAAATGGATAACCCAAAATCCTGCGGAAAACAAAATTCACTTCTAATAATCCAACCACAACTCCTGCAGCCACCCTGCTCCCAAATTCCACAAATCCCATCTCAAAGCTAACAACATCATACATAATCTCCGAAAGGTACAAGTTACTACAATCACCAAAGTTAGGTCATAGACCTCAAATATAATTCATACAAGTTTGGGTCACATATCCCTTAGTAATCAGAGCATTCTAGGAATATAAGTTTAGCATAGAGTACAGTAGGCTAAATAAATAACCTACAAAATATGATGACGGAAGCGGATGCGGTCACTATGGCTCACTTCAGAACGCCGAGCAGCAACACTGAAAACTGGGCATTTGAAACCGAAGGGCCCAGGGGAAAAGTATATAAAAAACGTTAGCGTGAGTGGACAAAAATAAACAATTTTAAACCAAAAGGGATTTTATACTTTCCCACATTTATTTCTTTAAAAACTCCCGATGCATGCAATGATTAAGGAAACCAAAACGAGAGAAGTTCTGCCCAAGAAAAACCGACTAGCCCCGCTAGTCACAAACAATTAAAAGAAAAGGTTGAAACTCTGATACTCAAGGAAATAAAACTAGCCCCGCTGGCTTAAATAAATCGGACTAGCCCCGCTAGTCGAAAATAGTATAATGAGTAGGGGAAGACGATAGCCATACGAGTGAGCCTCCCAGGCTCGGGTGATAGCCTCCCAGGCTAAAGTACTCCCATTACTCCCGTAATATACCCTTACGCCACTATGTGTAGCGATAGGATACTGGGCTTGAGAATTACTGTCACAGAGACAGTAACCAGCGCCACAAAGGCGGAGGGCTTCGGTGATCCCATCACCTCGCCACAAAGGCGGAAGATCAATGCTAGCAATGATAATAGTCACCCAAAGTATGGCAACAGAAAATCCGAAAACCAAGTAAATCCATAAATACAAAAGGCTTCCCCATCTCTCGTAAAAGAATTTCCAATGACGTGTCCCACACGCCAAGATAATCTCACGTTCAAAAATAAATAGGAGATAAATAAATATAGATATTTACTCCATCGAAATCTCATTTCGAAAATCTCATAAAAATCTCAAATCGCCGAATATAAATATAATGTAAATAGTATAAATCCGGAAATCACATCGGAAATAAATAAATAAGAGAAAATAAGCATAATCCAATGACGTGACCCCGCACGCCATAAAACCTTCAAATAATCAAATATCCAAAACCATTTTTGAAAATAACCATATGCTCGGGCAAATAATACGATAAACAAATTATAACCTCGGAACCAATTAAATAAATGCATGCATCATTCTTTTAAAAAATAAAAGTCCACTCACAGTATATGGTCAATCCTGACGTCGCTCGGTATTTTCCTCGTATGGGGACTCCTCTCGTCCTGTACAAATAGCACTCGTAAAAATATATTTACAGGACGAAAATTAACTTTACGATAATTAGAAATGGAGATTCATAACGTCCCCCTTCAAAAACCAACTCCTTAATTCACATCGAATCCATCCGTAATTCTCCAATAATATTCATTCATCGCTATAAAAATTCTAAGGTGAATTCGAAAGAAATTCGGCGATCGAATTCACGTAAATCGATAATTAACCATTTATACTCAATTCGTAATTCCTCCAATTTCGTCCAAACTTCATGTATAAAATTCTACAATCAATAAAGGATTTATGGAGCCAAAACAGTAATTAAAACTCAGCTCTACGCGCCACCCACAGTGGCTGCACGTGGGGCCCACGCGCCATCGGCAACCACCACCAATGGCCACCAAATTTTGGCAGCACCACCTACTCAACAGACCCAACCTCTTTCTCAACTACAAGAAGTTCCAATTTTACCTGGAAGAGCTCCAATTAAGCCGGTGAAAATTTTCCAGAAAAAATTCAAGAACCCTAGGATCGGGTTCGATCAATTCGACCTCCACACTGCAAATTGAGAAGCAAGACCTTAGGGGAAATCATCTCCAGCAAAAACCCGACCTTCGACGCCGGTCTGGTGACCGGAGAAGGCCGGAATCGCCGGAAATTGGCAAAAATCGCAAACTGAAACCATTACCTTCCCGGCGCGAAATCAAGCTTCTCCGGCCAAATCTTCACAAAACACCACCGCCAATGTGTCAAGGGGGAGGAGACGAGCCTGGGGGTAGCCGGATTCCGTCGTGGGTCGGCCGGAGGAGGGAGAAATCGGAGGTAAACCAGTTCGGGCCGAAAGGGGAAGGGGTCGGGGGAGAAGAGAGAGGGAGAGTTACCGGGTTTCCGAAAATGGAAACCTACAGTGGTAACTTTCCATATTTATATTTTTGTTACCATGAACAGTAACTTCACATTTTAAGCTATAACTTCCACATACGAACTCCGATTTTTACGTACCACATATGCACGCGCTCGGTTTAACGTCCTCTACAACTTTCATGAAGGAAATTTTCTCAAATTAATAACTCATAAAAAGTCAATTTTTAACCACCCCCTAAACGTTAAAATTATAACCGCGAACGGTAACCATAAAGAATTTCATGTAACTCAGTAAAAAGGTATATCAGATGTGGGGTGTAACATTCTCTCTTTCTCTCTTCACTTCATCTGTCAACTCGAAGCCAGAGAATAGGAGATCGTTGTTCTTCAGGTCTGCCACTCGTTTTAGCTTCATGGGTTCCTCAGTTTATTGATAAATTTGATCTCTTTTGTGCTTATTTGGTTTGTAGCTAAACTGGGATTTGGGTTTTTGTTGAGTTCATTGGTTTTTGTATTTTGCAGAAAAGGCTGCTTGTCAAGCTAAAAAATCAAAGATGGCTGCTGGTATTTGATTTTGTCACGCCCCGAATTTTGAATAAAGAAAATTCAAATCCGAAATGCGAGAACAAACACAAGAAAACACATATAGAAAATTTTTCATTTAAACTAAGCAACAAATAAACTGAACTCACAATGTCAATACCGACTCGTTCTTTAGAGTCACATATTACATTACAGATAGTTTACAAATCAAACTGAATGACAATTCAATAAGTAAACACACCCACCACCACTCACTACCCAGCGGAAGACTTAAAACTAAGAGCACCCTTCCACGTCCTCGCCATCGAACGTACACCTCAGCTTTGATAATGATCACTCGATAATCAAACCTGCACAAAAACCCCTACACCATAGAATAGTGCACCGGGAATGAACAAAACAAACCTGGTAAGCTTTTCAGCCCGTATGAGTAAACTCAACTAAAGTGACTCACGTCACTCATGCTTATAATTTCTCAACTCGTGAGATAATTAAAGCAACAATATTTAATTCCACAAAACACAACCAAACATCAAGTTCATATCATATCATATCATCTCAACGACAAATCACACTCACTTCCCCTCAACATAAAGCATTTGTCAAAACGATGACCTCACAACTCATTCACAACTCACTACAAGTCTCAAACCACAACCGCACTTACAATTGAATTAAGTAAAATCAGTAATCCCTGCATGGGAACTTTGTTCAGGAGATCACATTAAAAACAAACAATAGAAATCATATAAATCCCTGCATAGAGTTTAGTTCAGGAATTTACATTAAAACAAACAATTCAAAAAGAACAGTAATGTGATGACCTGGATTTCTGTTATTTAATTTTGGTAATTAATAATGGACCAGTTGTACGAATAATTATTATTGTGCTTTATTCGTAGATTGTATGTGAAGTGGAATGGTTTTCGTACGTATAAATATTTGAATTTCACAGTTTAGGAGGTCGTGTGAAGTTTGACTTTTTATATGTTGGGATTCTTGGAAAACTTCCTTCACAAAAGTTGTAGAGCGCGTCGATACGAGTTCGTGGACATGTGGAACGTGGGAATCGGAGTTCGTATGAAGAAGTTATGGCTATCGGAAGAAGTTTCCGTTTTAGTATAAATATGGAAAATCAGAATTTTATTTCATTTTTCCTCATTTCCTTTTCCGGAAGCCCTCTCCTCTCTCTCTCTTCTCTCTCGGTCGACCTCTTCAGAAACGAAAATATCCTGCTGACCCGACCCGAACCCGGTGTTCCGACCCGGCCGGAACTCCATTCTCCGGCGACCTCTACAGGCGAAACCTGCACAGAACGACTCGCCTTCTTGCTCCGATCGTCTCTGTGGTGACCTCGAGCGACGATTTTCGGTGGAAGAAGCGCAGCAAGGCGGTGCAGTTCGTGGTTTTTCAACCCGACCGGAAAACGCAGCTCCGACGTCGGTGAGGCTTCAGACCAATCTTGGGGAGTTCGCAGCAGCCTCCTTGTGCGGTCTTTGGTGGTTGTTTGGAAGGATACACGTGAAAACTCGATCAACTCAGTTGGGTTTACTGTTCACGGCTTGTGAGGTAGTTTTCGATCCCTTATGGTTGTTTTCTGACTTCGAGCTAGTTATGTGTTGGCACAAGCATGCTTAGATGAAGCTTTTTGATGTTGGGAGTTTTGTGAAATATTGAGTTTTGGTCGGCGGCGGTGCGCCTCCGTCTGTGGCGGCGTTCCGGCAGTGTTCCGGCCATGTATGAGACAGTTTCTGGTATTATATGTCTTCTACTCATTGATACGAGCGTTTCGATATATAATATGCAAGTTTTGGAGTTCGAATGAATTTGTTATGATTTTTATCGTTTCATATCGATGAATTTATTCGATCCGTGAGGATTTGAGTATCCGATCGACTTGTGGTTTGGACACATCGATCATGGAAGTGTTCCGGTGACCTTGGGAGGTCTCGGATGTGGTTTTGCCTCGATTGGCGCCACTTTGGGGATTTTAGTCCAAAACATGGGTTTCGGATTTAAATCAAATGTGAATCGTTACTAAGTGGATACCGTTGTGATTAGGTACTTGACGAAGTATTTGTGTAACGCCCCAAGCTGCACCTCACCAGCTTAAGCACGTCACAGTGCCGCGAGCCTCTAAAACATAAACCAAACGCTCGATTTAAATTCTAGAGAACCGCTAGGCATTTTGTTTGAAAACTTTTCGTAAAACACAGCGAAAGCTACAAATATTTTTGAGGTGAAAATCTTTGAGTTGCCCAAAAATCATTTTGTTCGTCCAGACTTGAAATGAATGCTCACTCAGGAGGCACAAGATTTAAGGACTAGGAATTTAACCACGTTTGACCCAAGATTTCCGGGACACAAAGTTCGAGAAATAGAAAGCAGTATAAAGCCCAGAAGGCGGTTTACCAAACTTGTTCCGCACACCCAGCTCCGTCCGCCATTGTCCCGTCACCAGTGCACAGTACCTGCATCCATACTGTTGTAGGGGTGAGCTTTCGTCCTCGCTGCTCTACAGGAACTCTACCTCAACTAGATTTAAAACCAATAAACAAATATTTGGGCTGCCCAGTATGAAAACATATTTAAACCAAATATTTAAAAGAACGACAAACTTTAATGATTTTCAACTTGAAAACCGATGCATGATGCTTAAATAAATACGGCGCCAAAACCAAGTATTACCTGATGGCCGGTCCCATAGACCCACTACACGACCTTACCTCAAATTAATTTATCACCAGGTAAGCGTAGCGAGAGCGTCCACTACCTAGCTACACACACGTACCGGGCCCGTCATTACAATCGGAATACCCGGACGACCGGCGTAACTAACCCTCCGGAGGTTAAGGGGATCGAACCCAAGGAAGTCAGAGCCACCCTTCGCTCTCAAGCCATCACACATTTTCTCACGGATTGGTTAGTATGCATTGCATTTTACATAACCAACCCATACCACTTATCATGCATCACATTAATAAAATATAAAAGAAAATCACCAACCGAGGAGAGTCCTGAATCCCTACCTGGATTCCGATGCGTTCTCTCACGTACTCCGAGAGTTGCGAACCTTCTGTTCCTCGGGTAACTGGAGTCCTAGATTCCGGCATTTCGATAGTTAATAACTTTTGAACAGTTAAACGAAATCTCGACGATTAATATATCGTCCAACCCCAACTTTTCCTGGTTTGACCAGGAGTTGACCAAGGGTTGACCACACTTGACCATTTGACCATGTTTGACCAATCGAGGTAGACTCGATATTAACCTCAATTATCGAACATTGACTTGAAGTTACGTTATCGACCAAACATATATACTTGTAAATTAATTCCTTTCACCTTCTATTTATTTAACATATACACAAGCATAGAACATTAGAACATGCTTCCAATCACATCAACAGTTTATCTCAATCCCCCTACACTCGGTCTTTTACTTCTATTTCGTATTTTATCACATAGTAATTCGACAGAATTTACTATGGACACCCAATATTTTTCCAACATATTTCGACTCAATACGGGTGTACCTAATTTACTCTGGACACCCATATATTACTTTAGGCCACTTCCACCACATAATTTCAATTCAACATTAGTCTTGAACAAAAGTCATTCAACTCAAGGCAAACAACCCACTCAACACAACCCGACCAATTTCTCCAATCACAACTCAACCAATTCAACCAAAACACGAACGCACACTCTGTACATGCAAAGTACATCACATTGCCAACACAACATAATCTCCCAACTCAATTAAACCCAAGCAGAAATAATTCAAAAGCTCTTCAGTCCACAATTTCGAATTCATCACCAGAGCAATCTTCCAATTCAAAGTTTGGAATTATACCTTCGGTAATCAACTACAACCGAGCCACACTCACTGCCAAAACTCGACTAGTGAGGAGCTGATGGCTTCGACGCAATTCAACCCAACAATTTGTGATTAACAAAGCCCGGACGAAGCCAAGAAGAGCCGGAAAGCTGCCGGCGTCGTGGAACTGCGGCGGAGGCCGAAACCCAGAAACGAAAAATCATCAAACTTAAGCTAAATCGAAAAATAATTACACAAGCGTGAAGATTACGATGAGGAGAGGAGGTTTTATACCACAAACGGCCCAGAAGGTGGTCGGAGACGCCGGAATTTGCAGAGGTTGGCGGAGAGAGTTTGGGGCTTCCAGTCGTCGGTCCTCCGTCTACAGCCGGTGCATGCACGATCCGAGGCCACAGACGTGACGGCGACGTCGATGCGAAGATAATGCCGGTGGTCCGCCGCTGTGAGGTGGCCGGACGGAGTATCCCCGGTCGGATCCTCTTTGCAGGTCTCCGGGTCGCGTTTCGGGTCAGAGAGAACTCTGGTTCTCTTCCTCTCTCTCGATCCTTCTGGATCTCCCAACAGAGCAACACTTGGATATATATAGACTGATCCAATTAAGGATGGACGGCTAGGATCAAGCGGTGGGTGAATCAATGGCTGGGATTTCTCCACCTATTTTCTATTTCTTGTTTTAAATTCTAAAATTCCACAACTTCGGAAATTCGCTATAAATAGTTCGGTTCACCGAAAAATTCTCTGAAAATTTCCACGAACTCATCGTGACGTGTACTTCATTATCCAACTTCTAAATTGAGGATTTCACTTCACGAAATTTTTTGAAAATATTCTCGAGTACTTAACTTTTATCGAAATCGATAAGTAAATTATCGAACTATTTCACTTGAGCTCGATAAATTTTTCCGGGGCTCACAATTTGGACGGTTAATTGGCGGATTGACCGCTTTGTTCTTGGTTGAAGACGCAGCGGGAATTCAAGGTGAGTAAATCTCACAAGGATCTTTATGAACAGAAGTACCATTATTGTTTTGGCGTTAATTATTTAACTGCAAACTATAGTTGGTATTAGTAGGCATTCCTGAGCGAATGACTACATATATATATATTTACGTGAAATATATATATTCTTGTGGATGGTGTTTGATGAATAATATGCATGATGATGCTTATATTATTGTTGAATATCACTTTTCATGGAAACAATATTGTGGAAAAAGATGTTTTCTATTGTTGAAATGTATTGATGTTTGATGTTACATTTTTGAGTCAAGCGTGACTCATTTAAATGTATTGGTCTTTGTACCAAGAGTCACAGATGGTGAGCAGGGATAAGGAAAGCCGAGATTAGATGTTAGTAACGTTTTAGGTCAGGTGTGACTTACTTAACGTTCGACTTTGAGACCGGACGGGGTCTGAAGGTCATAGGTCACAGATGGTGACAGGTTGCAGATGGCGACCTTGATGTTTGATTTCATGATCAGACGGGGTCTGAAATCATATGTCACAGATGGTGACAGGTCGCAGATGGTGAGCAAGGCAGGAAGTTGGTAATCACGTCCTTGGTAGGACGAGTGATTACGTTTTCAATAGAGCTCTAGTCTGTCTGTCATGATAGCTTATGGGAGTAACGGTCGAGGTTGCTTGAGACTCATAGGTATGCAGCTTAAAGGAGAGTTCCGATGGCATTCTTCTTTAATTGTCTAGATGAGACTTGAATTGCTACTTGATGGTTAAGTTAGCAAATAGGGCATGGTCATAGCGGTGACTCATGTTGTCCTTTCTATGGAAAGGATATGGAATGTTAGAAGGAAATCATGGTGGCATGTTTCCTTAAGTAGATTGACGTGAGTTGTTGATTGATGTTCATGAGTTACTCATACGAGCTTGAAGAAGCTTACCGGGTTTGTTGTTTGGCAACCCCGGTGCACCATTCAATGGTGTAGGGGCTAATCCTGCAGGTCAGGAAAATCGTGGCTGAAGCTGAAGGAGCTTGTTGGCAGCAGAACGGGTAGGAAGCAATTTTTGTTGGCTTTGCCAATATATGACTTCCGCTATGCAGTAAGCTCTAAGAAGCATTTACGTTTTATTTTGTGATGACAATTTAAATTCGTAAATTTTTGTAATATATAACTCTGTGGAGCGAGTGTATATTAACTTGGATGGTTCAGTGTATCAGTAAGTACTTGTTTTAAGGGAAAGATGTTCCAGGTATTTGTATTGATGACTGAACATTCACGCATGTATAATTATGGGATTATATATATCGATTTTTATTGTTGTTAAAAATCAGGGGCGTGACAAGTAATTCCTGCATATAACTTAGTTCAGGAGATTACATGAAAACAAACAAGAGAATTCATAGTAATCCCTGCATATAGTTTAGTTCAGGAGATTACATTAAAACAAACAATACAAAAGACAGTAATCCCTGCATATAACTTAGTTCAGGAGATTACATTTAAAACAAACAATACAAAAGGCAGTAATCTCTGCATATAACTTAGTTCAGGAGATTACCTTGAAAACAAACAATTCAATAATAGAAATAAATAGAAACATTTACTAAAAACATCCATTAATAACGCCAACCACCACACAGCTCATCATGCAGATCACCACACAGATCACCACACAGGTTATCACACAGATCATCACACAGATCACCACACAGGTCACCACACAGGTCACCACACAGGTCACCACACAGGTCACCACACAGATCATCACACAGATCACCACACAGGTCACCACACAGGTTATCACACAGATCATCACACAGATCACCACACAGGTCATCACATAATATTGTTTCCTCATTTCCAACAGCCTCAAACAATAATGAAATCATTTTCCAAATATTGTTTCTCAACTCAAACCATTCCAAAACCATACCTATTTCTTTCAAAACTCAAAGCCAACAAAACCATCTTTTATTTCCAAAACCATATATTTTCCTCAACATCACATTGCACAACAATAGTAAGCTACACACTCAATTCCACCAAGATATATATATTCCACGTAAATATATATATATATATATATATATACGTAGTCATTCACGCAGGAATGGCCACTAATACCAACTATAGTTCATACGTACTAAAATCAAGAAATTCATTTTTATAATCAAACTTCATTTTACTTACCTATTGTTTGCCTCAAAATCGTCTCGGCTCAAATTAGTAGCCGAGGGATTTGAAGTCCAATTGTCCTTCTTGATACGCAGGCGTGCCAACTCGCGGCCAATTGGCCAAGCGAGGTTTTTATAAGATTTGCGCTTGATCTGACTTCTTTCAAGTGACTGTGGGCCTAGGAAGGAACCGTCTCGGCCGCTGGGTTCTCTTGCCTTTGTTGCTAGGACTTTCGGCGTCTTCACCGATATTGCTTTTCTTTTTTTATTTTTTGATGTAGGTTGCAGAAAGTAAAGTGCGAAAAGTGAAAGAACAAGAATCTAAATGCGAACTAATTAAATTGCATGAAATTAAAAGAGACTGAAGAGTAAATTGCAGGAAAGATAAAGTGCAGAAGGTAAAGAAAGCGATAAAAATTAAAGTAAGCTAGAGAAAGAATGAAAAGATTAATATTGTAGAGAATTTGATGTATTGATTTTGAGTTGTGTTGGTCGGGGACCCTGTTACAATGACCTAGGAGGGTCGTATTTATACAATCACATACATAAGGTTTAGGAAATAAATTACAATTAAATTAAATGAATTTCGATCTTAATGACCGAAATTAAGATATGCTCCATATTACTTCATTCCTTAACCGCACTATTACTACTTCCTTCTTACGGCGCCATTATATTTGATTTGTTTTAATTTCTGCAATATTGTCTTCAATGCCTTCAAACTCAATAAAATCTCGGCATTAATTATATCAAAGAATAATTATCGCCGTTATTTCCTTCCCTTCTCATTTCTTCTCCAAAAGTCAATATCTAATAAAATCTCATAAATATAAAATTTATCGAGTATCAACAAGAAAAGCACTATATTTTCCTCATCTATCGGCCAATTGATTTACGAGCCGGTTTACCAAAAATAGGTACAAACATAGCCCAAAAAGATGTTTGCCTCAAAATTGTCTCGGCTCAAATTAATAGCCGAGGGATTTAAAGTCCAATTGTCCTTATTGATACGCAGGCGTGCCAACTCGGGCCCAATTGGCCAAGCGAGGTTTTGATAAGATTTGCGCTTGATCTGACTTCTTTCAAGTGACTGTGGGCCGAGGAAGGAACCGTCTCGGCTGCTGGGTTCTCTTGCCTTTGTTGCAAGGACTTTCGGCGTCTTCACCGATATTGCTTTTCTTTTTTTATTTTTTGATGTAGGTTGCAGAAAGTAAAGTGCGAAAAGTGAAAGAACAAGAATCTAAATGCGAACTATTTAAATTGCATGAAATTTAAAGAGACTGAAGAGTAAATTGCAGGAAAGATAAAGTGCAGAAGGTAAAGAAAGCGATAAAAATTAAAGTAAGCTAGAGAAAGAATGAAAAGATTAATATTGTAGAGAATTTGATGTATTGATTTTGAGTTGTGTTGGTCGGGGACCCTTTTACAATGACCTAGGAGGGTCGTATTTATACAATCACATACATAAGGTTTAGGAAATAAATTACAATTAAATTAAATGAATTTCGATCTTAATGACCGAAATTAAGATATGCTCCATATTACTTCATTCCTTAACCGCACTATTACTACTTCCTTCTTACGGCGCCATTATATTTGATTTGTTTTAATTTCTGTAATATTGTCTTCAATGCCTTCAAACTCAATAAAATCTCGGCATTAATTATATCAAAGAATAATTATCGCCGTTATTTCCTTCCCTTCTCATTTCTTCTCCAAAAGTCAATATCTAATAAAATCTCATAAATATAAAATTTATCGAGTATCAACAAGAAAAGCACTATATTTTCCTCATCTATCGGCCAATTGATTTACAAGCCGGTTTACCAAAAATAGGTACAAACACCTATGAACCGTTGTCGATCAAGTTCATATAATTTTAAAACAAATATTTATTTATGAAAAACGATTTCACAACTTATCACACAATTCCGACTAATAAGTAACCCGTTCATAAATGAACCACGTGAGATTTACTCACCTCAAATCCAACTGCGTCTTCATTACTGCCCAAAATCACAATCACAACCGTCCGCCCAACCAAAATCGTCAATCACCTAATCAAAATACGATCCTAACTTAGCAATTGATTCAATAAACACACTTAAACGACGATCCAATGGTTTGATCCTCATCCGTGACCACACAAAATCATCGGAACAACTCTACGATCAACATATCACAATTTGAAGTAAATCTGATGGTCGGATCCTCACGGATCGCAAACCGAAGATAACGCGTAAAACCGTAAATCTAGCATGCATCAACTTTCTCTAAAATAACCTTATAATATATCAAAACGACCGTATCGATGCGTAGATGCATAAACTGAAAACAGAACACAAAAATATGGTCTGACGCGCTGCCACGCGCCGCCACAAGCGACGGGTCAGCAGGTGGTCAACGGCGGTGGTCAACACCGAGTCAACCACCTCCGATGCAAAAGTCGTCAACTACAAACATGTTCAAAATGAAGAGATGAGCCCCCTTCATACCTGGAGCTAAGTGAGATTCGGTCTAGATCGTCCTAGATCAAGCTTGGAAGTTGAATTAATATTGACCCTCTGATCAGGTTTCCAGATTCAACATGGGACGTCAAAAGCTTCAAACCTTGATCCATTGCTCTACACTCCAAATCGTGATGCAAGGCTTATATGGGGATGATCAGGAGGAAGAGACGATCCCAAAAATGGAATGGATCGGCCAAGGGGATACCGGAATCGGTGAAATCCGGCCTGATCCGTTTTAGGGTCTGTGGCTGCTCCGATCTCCAAGTTCCGGTGGCTGCTGCCGTGATCGAGCACCAAGGGGACGACGACGACGAGGAGACGAAGCCGTCTGCGGTGGTCTCGTCGTCGGTGGACGTTGGACGGAAGAGATCGAACTGGGTCGGTACACCGGGTTCGGGTCTGGTCGCACGGGTAGGAAGGAGAGAGAATGGAGCGAATTTGGGGAGGAAAATGGGATTTCCAGAACTTTTGGGATTTATGAAAAAATCCGAAATTTTCTTATATTTATAGAAATTTCCCCAAATTTCAATCGCTCATAACTTTCTCATACGAACTCCGATTTCAGCGTTCCACATGTCCACGAACTCTAGGGGTGGGTTCGGTTTGAATCGGTTCGGTTTTGACCCTAAACCGAAAACCGAACCGAAATTAAGTTCGGTTCGGTTCGGTTTTTTTTTTTTGAAAATTAAGAACCGATAACCGAACCGACCGGTCCGGTTCGGTTCAGTTCGGTTGAAGTTCGGTTTATTTTATTTTTTTAATCATTTATATATGTTTAAATATATTTAGTCTATTTGATCCGCAAATATAACCATTTATATATATATTTTAATATATTTAGTCTACTTGAGTCCTGAATCATGTCCATCTTCTTTTAACAAATTACTTTGAAAACTGGGAATCAAGGCCGTTGGAGCCTTATCAATAAAAAAAATTAAAAGAGCAAATCATTAACATTAAAAAACAAGGCCGTTGGAGCCTTATCAAGGCCATTGGACATTTGCTCTCATTTGGGAAGTTCCCATATCAGAATATCGCCTTAAGGATTAGCTTGCTTCATATCCACAAACCCTATAGTTTTCAACACCTGCAAATGAAATACGAGTTGCAAACAAGAACAGAAACAACATGAACAAAAACACATTATACAATAATGAAACAGAACAAAGATGATTTGGGTCCAAGTTCCGAACTTACAGGCAATGGATAAGCAGAAAGGATGTGATCCCAGTAGTTCATAGATAGACAAACCACTCATAGATAAACAAACCACTCAATGGTCCAAAACTGTAATTTGCACAAGCCTGTTGATCACAATATACAAAAGGTCAACCTAACTCATGATCAAGAAAAGAGATAATCTTCACATTGGCAATCAAAAATGAGGTAACCATATGCTAAATTTACCCAATGGAAATGGACATAAGAAAAGTAAAGTGGGCAAACATAGAAGGAAAACCAACATGATCAACTAGTAGGTCCTCCTACGATCAGACTATACTGATGATATTATATATGACTAGATTATATATATCAAATACATGCCATTATATATGTCCAGTAATTTACCATACCCTTGTAAGTGCCTTTTGCTCCCGTCTTTGCAGTAGAACATCAATATGTTACAAAATGAGACCTGCAAAAATCACTAGACTCGTCAACTGTAATAACACATTGCAAGAAACAAAACTAAGCTCAAATTTGATTCTACCTGCAGATTGAGATTGTCCTATTCCATCCAATCTCTGTGGACGCTCATCCATCTCCACCCTAGAAATCTTGGCATAAACCCTATCGCCCAAACCCAGCGCCGTCACCGAAATGAAATCACAAGGACATAACAAAAACCAAGTCATACTGATGCAATCAAAGCTCAGCCATACTGAAGATAGAATTAAACCTTGTATTAGCTATATCAACCTAAAAAAGCTCAGCCATTCAAATTCATGCATATACGAAGACATACTGCAATCAACACTCTGTCTCTCATCTCTATATACACGTACATCCACCATCCATCATAAACATAAATTCAAAACAAACACACAAACACGAATAGAGGATCTATAATATTATTAAACAAGTTCAGAAACAAACTCTTTCAGATCTTTTACCCTCTATTCGATCTCTAAGTTGCAATTAAAACATAAAGATTTAATCTTTGTTTCCTTCTTGTTTTATCAAAATCAAAAGTCCAAAACACGAAATCTTTCAGGTTGAAGAAAACAATCAGATGAGCTGGTTTTGTGGGTTATTGATTGGGGTTTAAATTATCCATAACAATATGAGAAGGGGTTTAATTGTCAGAGTTATTTAAGATCGAATCAAGCATGAAACAGAGATCGGACCTTGAAAGGGGTTGCACAGATCTGCGGACAATATCAACACCAGCCGACACCATGGGATCACCTCCAGTTTCTGTAACAAAAAAAGATCACATAATTGATTTAGCACTTAGATCTACAATCCCATACTTCACAACAACTACAAAATCAACTCAAACTATTCAGTAACTCGGAGATCCATCATTACCTGAGCCCAAAGACGGCGACTGGCTAACCGACGAGGAGGGTATTCTCATCCTTGGCCTTGAGCTCATGGTGCTCCGATCCACAGATGTCAAAAAGCCCAGATCGATGGGGTTTTGCTGAAGATGAAAATCAATCAGAGACTGAAGTGAAATTAACGCACAACAAAGAAGGGTAATAGATATATGCTTACCGGAGAGAGCTTCGACTTCCGGCGAAGTATTGAGAGAGACGACGACCACCGACGTTATGCAATTGTGACAGAGGTCAGAGAGAGAGGTCGTTCACGCCGAGACTGGGGACTGAGGTCGAAGCGTGATCAAGACAGAGGTCACAGAGAGAGGGAGAGGTCGAGACTCGGGGTCGGGGCTGAGGTCGAATCGCGATCTGAGACTGAGAGAGAGAGAGAGAGAGAGGAGTATAGTCTGACTGTTTTGAGTGAGAGAGGCGGACGCGGAATGAGTTTTTTACTCTTTTAGGTTTTTAGGGTTACCGATTCTACATATACAATTATACAACGCCGTTTCTGGGGAGTTCGGTTTTTCGGTTCGGTTCGGTTTCGACCGGGCCGAAACCGAAAACCGAACCGACCAGATTCGGTGCGGTGCGGTTTTTAGCTTTTCGGTGGGGTTTTTTTCGGCTTCGGTTCGGGTATTGGTGCGGTTTTTTTCGGTTTTCGGTTTCGCGAGCCCACCCCTAACGAACTCGTATCGACACGCTCTACAACTTTTGTGAAGGAAGTTTTCGGAGAAATCCAACGTATAAAAGTCAACCATTGCCACCCCCCCCTAAAACCATATTCTTCGAATAAATATTCATCCGAAACACTTCCGCTCCATCCTTGAACCACGAACTCGTACAAACAAACACTTTATTAATTCCCGGAAACCATTAGAAATTAATAACGAATTTCCGGGGTCTTACAGATTTATTGCCTACTGCATTAATTTTTGCTTGCTTGCTTGCTGCATATTGCTATTTTATTTGCTACCTGCAATTTCTGAAATGAATGAGTAAAGTTGATTATGTTGAGTTGCAGTTTTTGGTATTTGTTTAGATATTAAGAGATATGCTGTTTCTGGTATTTTTGTATATTGACTTGTTGATAATCTTGAATATTGGTATTGAAGTAGCACTTAGGAGTTAGGACAGTGAGAGTCTCAGGAGTTTGAATCTCATCAACCCAAACTTTTGCCTCCAGCAATCATTACATGCAGTCCCCATCGCTCGCTACCTCACGTCCACCATCTACCACCCCCGCCATCAGTCTTATCATCCTCAGTAGCTCAATCAGGTATGTGTATGTTTCTACACTGGGGATATGATGTTGAAAATTTGAGTTTTGTGTGTATATCTGTGGATTCTTGATGAGACTGATTGTTAGTCTTGGTTTTGAGAACAAGCATTGCATCTTCATTTTAGGTAAAGTTAGTGGCTTTCTGTATGTTTATTTTTATTTTTTTTAACACAAATGCTTCTAGGAGTGGGCCGGCCGAATAACCAAGCTTGGGATTACCCAGCTAAGTTATCTCTATATTTCATCTCTGATTTGTTGATTCAAAGTTTTAGTTTCGCATTACAGTTTGCAGTGCACATAGTATTTTTGACCAAATTGCATTTAGTACTGCCATACTCCTAGTTGAGTAAAGTTTTGGCTCTTGAATGGTTCTTTGTTATTGAAGTAGGTTCTCTGAGTAGTGTTATTAATGGTAAAGTTGCAGCTTGAATGGTTCTTTGTTATCTAAATCTATTTATGATGGCTATTGAAGGTAAAACTGTGGAAGCCAATTGATGGATGGTTGCCTTGCTGCTGGATAGGAGACTGGAAAAATGGCTTGCTAAATTGCTGCATCTGAATTAGGACTTTAGGACTTTATATTTCATTGGATATTTGTATTTGAATTTGGACACTTTGAATTCGAATTTGCAGCTTGAACTTTGTATCTTGATATTGTCTTTTGATTCAAATCTTCAACAGCTTGAAATTTGCAGCTATATATGAATGAAATCTGATTATATTTTAACTTAATCAAATATCATCAACTCTTACGGCTCTGATACCAGAAAGAGTGCGGAAGTGGAAAATATCTATAAGTAAGTAATAGAGATCGTCAATATTGAAACATAAAATTAATAGAGATCGTAAATATTGAAACATAAAATTGACTTTATTGAAACATAAAATTGACTTTATTGAAACATAAAATTGACTTTTAACTATGAATTACAAAACACTTACTAGTTCAAAACCAAGTATGCATGAAGGTTTCGATACTGTTTACAATGAAGGAAGAAAAGGGATTCTGCTCAACACATGAGCTCCTAAATTAGAAACTAGAGAAAATGCAAAAATTGAACTCCGCTAACTGAAGGAGGGGAGCTCCTTATATAGATCTTGAAGCCCGGAAATTACGGGCAGGGAATCCTTTTTTACTTGAGGGAATTTGCTTTTACTCGATAAAGGCCAAAAACAGGAAGCAGCACGATTAGCTGTGTTTTTGCCTTCTGCCATGTGACAGGAATTTGCCTTCTTTTACTATTCATGAATAGTGGACTGTCTTCATGAATAGTGGACTGTCTTGGTAGTGGATCTTGACTGATTTACTCAAAGTCTTCATATGGGTCTTGGCTGTCTTGAAAGTCAGCCCATTTGACTGGTTTACCGGGAGTGACTGGATGACTGCGAGATGAGGATGAGGAATGGGAAGAATTTTCTTCTTCTTCATCAGATTCATCTTCATCATTACTGAGGTTAGCTGCTTGTGCTAAGAGCTGTTTTGCTAACTCTTTCAATTCTTCTGACTTGGAAGATGTATCTGACTTTGTTGACTTTGCTTTCCCTTTGGGCTTGGAAGAGGAATGTGACTTGAGGGATTTAGGTTGTGACCGAGAGGTAGATGCCGTTTGGGGTGGCATTGGAGTGACTGGAGCTCTTGACTGAGTAGGTTGTGATGGAGTGACTGGAAATTCTTCATTAAATTGTGAGATAATTCTTTCAGTTTTGAATTTATCCCACCATTTGACTAGGAAGTGTCTGGAGACTTCATGATCTTTGACTTCGTAATGCCATTTGAAGATCCAGGGGAGCTTGTATTTAGCCATAAAATGTAATGCTACTGGAAAATTCAAGTCATAGTTTGTGAAATTCATTACTGTTGAGAAACAGGTGACTGCATTCTTGATTTCTTGTGGAAGGATGTCGAAGGGGCAACCATGAGCCCTCCACCATCCGAGGAACCACATTGGAAATTGTCTGTTGAATTTGAAATCGAAATTTAAGAACCATGAATGACTGGAATCATCAGTTTGATGAAGGAAGATGACATTCCATGCAGCTTCATAATCATAGTAATTGAATGAGAGTTCTCCGCATTTGTGGTAGGTGAAAGGAGGATCACCCCATTGAGAAAGAGAAATGATGCGAACTATGTAGAGAGAGTGGTATAAGATTTTGGTTGGGTCTTTTGTATCTGGAATAGGTTTAATGGTGACTGACTTAGTTTCAAAGAGAATGTCTCTGTAAAATTTTAAGGACTTGGTTGGGTGACTAGGTAAAAAGTGAAAACCAGGAGGGTAGTAAGCTTTGACTAAAGACATTGGGTTTTTTAGATGACTCATGGGTAGTTCAATATAAAAAAGAGGGTGAACCGCTCTCTGATAGTAAGGAGAGGTTTTTTTGTAATTTGTTTGGGAGTCAGATTTGAATGGGTCATATTGATTAACTAAGGCTGACTGGTAATTGGGACGGTTAGTACCAAGGGTGCTACCAATGCTATTGAATCTATTATTGGGTGGTAATGGTAGGGGTGGATGTCCAGCATATGGGACTAAACTAGAAGATGACTCTTGTTTGACTGGTGTTGATGATTCTGGTTTGACTGTGTTTTTGGGAACAGTTGGGCAAATATCAAAAGGGTCTTCGTTTACTGGTTTTGAGGGATTTCTCCCGGTGGAGGATCGGGTCTTCATGTTTGGAACCCTGTAGAAATTCCCGGGTTAGAAAGTCTGGAATGTGATTGTCACTGCCTTTAATGAATGCAATTTCAAAATCAAAAATACTTAAAATTGCTTGCCATCTGGCAAATATTTGTTTACTAGCAATATTTTGAACATCTTTTTCTAAGACATCTTTTGCACTTTTGCAATCAACTCGAACTAAAAATTTTTGATTTAATAAAGGGCTAAATACTGTTTACCACCCTGTGGTATGGACCTCACATCAATTCAGTCCCTCGACTTTCAATTTCATCAAAAACACCCCCGAACTATCATTTTCTCGTCCAATAGGTTCATCCGACTCAATTCCGTCTAAATTGGACGTTAAGTTTGACTTTTGAGGGCTAAAATGGTCATTTCAACATAAAAAAATTAAAAAAAAAAAAAAATTCTGTTTTTTAGTTTTTTTTTTTTTCTGTTTCTTATTTTTTTTATTTAATTTTTTTACTTTTTTTTTTTTAATTTTGTCTTCAACCTATACACCACAAGTTATAATAGGTTTATAAAAACAAAAAAAAATACTCTAAGTGGTTGAAAGCCGCTCGCTAATCTACGATATTTGTGATATATCTCTGATAAAGTGAAGAATTTTAGGATATATCCCCAATAAAGTGAAGAAAATAAATATCTAGAAATAAAAAACCATGTACTAAAATATTTTATTTAGAATTTATATAATTTTATTTTTATTTTATTTTTTATATAGTAAAATATCAAAAAACATTATTAAAAAATAGTAAAGGAAATATTAAATATGGAATAGTTAAAAAAATATTCGTCTCTAATTAATCAAATTAAGATATTTAGTTATTTAGTATTGATAAACATATATTTGAGAAATAGGCCTCTTATCCATTCTCATTCGATCACAGCGGGGAAGCAAATAAAAATGGAAAAACTCATATTTGTAAAAAATAATTTTACACTTTATCTGTAAATAAATATCTGTATATCCCCAATAAAGTGAAGAAATATCTGTGTAAAATCATTTTTGATCTATGATATTTGTGATATATCTCCAATAAATTGAAGAATTTTATGATATATCCCCAATAAAGTGTAGAAATATCTGTAAAAAATGATTTTACACTTTATCTGTAAATATCTTTATATCCCCAATAAAGTGAAGAAATATTTGTGTAAAATCATTTTTTACAGATATTTATTTACAGATAAAGTGTAAAATTATTTTTTACAGATATTTCTTCACTTTATTGGGGATATATCCTAAATTCTTCACTTTATTGGAGATATGTCACAAATATCGTAGACCAGCTGGCGGCTTTCAACTACCTAGAGTATTTTTTTTGTTTTTATAAACCTATTATAACTTGTGGTATATAGGTTGAAGACAAAATAAATAAATAAAACGAAGAAACAGAAAAAAAAAAAAAAAAAAAAAAAAAAAAAAAAAAACTAAAAAACAGAAATTTTTTTTTTTTTTTACTTTTTCATTTTTTTTTTAATTTTTTATGTTGAAATGACCATTTTAGCCCTCAAAAGTCAAACTTAACGTCCAATTTAGACGGAATTGAGTCGGAATGACCTATTGGACGAGAAAATGATAGTTCGGGGGTGTTTTTGATGAAATTGAAAGTCGAGGGACTGAATTGATGTGAGGTCCATACCACAGGGTGGTAAACAGTATTTAGCCCTTTAATAAATCATCTTGAAATTTACTAATACATAAAACAATAGATAAAATTTCTTTTTTAATAGTACTGTAATTGCTTTGTGATTGGTTCCAGACTCCGGAATAGTATCTAACGATTTGCTCAGGATGACTAGGAGAGATTTGTTGTTTTAAGACACCACCATAACCAACTTCTGAGGCATCAGTTTCTACAATTTTGAAAGAATTGGCTAGGGGAATACCTAGACATGGGAGAGTTTTGACATAACTTTTAATTTCTTTAACTAGAGAAGTATGAACTGATGACCAAGGAGGGGGATTGGTTTGTAATCTATCGAATAAAGGTTTACATTTTTTTCTTAGATTTTGGTAAAAATCTGCCACATAATTTAATGATCCTAAAAATCTTTGTAATTGATTTTTGTCTAGAATGATATCAGGAAATTTGTCAGCAAACTGGATGACTCGATCTATTAGACTAATTTGGAGATGATGGATATTGAATCCTAAAAATCTAATATTAGTTTGAAAGAGTTTGATTTTTGATGCAGATACAACTAGACCATTGTTTTTGATAATGGTGAAGAATTGGTGCAAATGTTTCCAATGTTGATCGAGTGATTGTGAGTAAATAAGGACATCATCAATATAGACTATGGAAAAATGACTATATGGATTGAATATGTCATTCATAATATTTTGGAATTCACTGGGAGCATTTATATATATATATATATATATATATATATATATATATAGGCATAAGCAAATGGTCAAATACAGGTTTTTGGGCCCAAAAGCCCACAAGCCCGGCCCGAAATGAAACGGGCCGGTTCCGGGCCGGTCCCTGTTTTTGTTAAAAAGGGCCGGGTCAGGGCCCAGTGAAATTATAGTTGGGCCCGGCCCGTGTCCAGCCCTACCTCTGGCTACAAAACCGATCATTCTAGAAAGCCCACTTCTCATAGACGAATCCCTCCAAGTTTCACGATCCAATTTGAGGTGTGGAAGGAGAATCGACGAATTGAAGTTTTCACTGTTCATTTAGGTGTTCTTCGGATTTTGCTCCAATTCCGGCAATTCCAGGTATAATCAAGGTTCTAAAAATCGGCCTAGGCGGCCGCCTAGGCGCTAGGGGCCTCTATGCCGTTCCGCTTTTGGCCTAGTCGATCAAGCTAGGCGTCGGGCTGAAAATCGGCCGCCTAGTCGACCTGGGCGGGTCTGGCTGGGCGGTTGGGGCCTAGGCGTTTCCTCCATTTTTTTTTTTTTTTATAACCTTTCAATCCTTAAAACCAAATTGACGAAACCTAAAACGCTAAAACTGTAAATCGCCGTTTGGCCCATCGCTCCTCTCTCTCCCTCTTTCCGGCACGGCCGCACAGGCCCTCTCTTCTCAGCCTTTCTCCGAGTCGCCGGTGACGCCGTATGCCCGTGACTGTCGCTGATTTTCTGGTAAAGTGGTAAGTCGAAATTCTGCCTTTCTGGGTTTAACTGATGGAGTGATGGGTAGTCGCTGATTTGCTGGTAATCTGTAAATCTGGTAGTCGCTGATGGAGTGATGGGTATTTTGTTTTTGATTTTGTTTTGGGTTTCGAGTGAATCAGAATTATTGACAAGAGCACCAAAGAGCACCAAAGGATCCCGTTGAACCCAAAAAGGTTCTTAAAGCAGCTCAAGAACACGGTGCCCAACAGCCCAAGTCAAACTCGTCCTCACCACTCACGACTCACCACCATTGGTATTATGCAGTTCACCCTCGTTGATCCATTTAGAAATTTACTGTGTTTCTGTTATGTATATTAGTTTGGTAATCTGAATTACTAAGTTGCTATGTACTGATGGAGTAATGGGTAGTCGAACATTAGAACACGAAGAAGAAGTTGTTGTGTACTGATGGAGTAATGGGTAATCTGAATTACTAAGTTGCTATGTACTAAAAGTTGCTATATTAGTTTAGTTTTTGTATCTGTTTTGACTTCTGATTCGAAATAATGAGATTTGGCAGTTTTGGAATTGAATAGCATCTGTTTTGGACCTTTGGTAATTTGGATGGGAGTATGAATCAATTGATAGTTTGTTTTGGACTTTGGTTACTGTCTCTGGTTTGAAATAATGAAATTTGGCAGTTTTGGATGGGAATTGAATAGCATCTGTTTTGGTAATTTGGATGGGAGTTGAATCAATTGATAGGTTGTATGCTCATTTTTGAATTATGCTCTGTTTTGGTAAACTGAAGTGTATATTTTTTTTTTTTTTTTTTTTTTACTTTGTCAAGGGGAACCCAAAGGCTTCCTAGGCCCAAGATAAACCCCTTCGGCGCATGTGAAATGCTCCAACTGTGCATTGCAGCACAGTGCCTGGCCACTTTGACAGCTTCGGGATTCGAACCTAGGTTGAGGAGCACACCCAACTGAAGTGTATATATAGAAATGGTTGATTGGTTATTAAATTAATGGTTAATTTTTATTTATATAATTATATGTTATAAAAATAACAATAAAATTAAAAAAATTAAAAACCGCCTAGTCCCCGCCTAGTCCCCGGGTTTCCGCCCGACTAGTGCCTAGCGTTTTTTAGAACCTTGGGTATAATTAGGCTTAGGTGTAGTTGAGAAACATGTTTGGATTGTTGAGATGTGCTTGTTGGTTAAATTTGGTGGCCTATGGTGGAGTTGTCGTGGGCGTCGCCACTGTGGGTGGCGCGTGGTGGTGGGTAGGGCAGAGTTTTGGTTTCTGTTTTTAGCTAATTAAATGGTACTTGAGTTGTAGAAGCTGTAAATGTGATTTTAGTGATGATTGGAGAAATTTTGAATTTTTGAAAAGTTAGAATTTCGGTTATCGAATTTCGAGAATCCGACTGGCGGATATCTCTCGAATTTGCCTAGAATTTGTAAATTGACGAATCGACTTTTTTGGTGTAGTTTGGATGGAATCCGATGTGGATTGAAGGAGTTGGGTTTAAAGGAGTCGTTTAGAATTTCAATTTCTAATTATCGTAAATTTAAAAATTTCCGTCATGTAATTATATTTTTACGAGTGCTATTTGTACAGGATGAGAGTAGTCTCCATACGAGGAGAATACCGATCGACGACAGGATTAGCAGAATACTGTGAGTGGACTTTTGTTTTAAATAATGATGCATGCATTTATTTTTCCAAAATGATGATTGATTGATTTATTTACTTATCATGTTATTTATCGAGCATAATATTTTGCTCCAGATTATAATTTTGGCTTTGTTTTCCGTATGAATTGCGGATATGAAATTGTTATGCTCGGATTTGGATTTGTGAATTATTTTTGGTAACATGATTTGATTTTCTGAGATCAATTATGATTTATATGATTTTCGACGATTTATAGTTATCGATTATTTTCTTGCCTATTTGTTATGATTTTGAGAATATTTTGGCGTGCGGGGCCATGTCATTGGAATATACTTATTTTTCTCGTGAGAAATTGGGGAAGCTTTATGGATTATGGATTTACTGGTTTTCGATTATTTTCTTCACCATACTGGGGTCGTTCTATAGTGTCTCCTCCTCACTTACTTTGTGTTTGTGAGTGGCAGTCGAGGTGATTTATTCTCCTCCTCACGTGAGTGGTAATCGAGGTTATTAGTTCTCCTCCTCACACAATCTATGTGTGAGTGGCAGTCGAGGGTAGAGCCTAAGGGACTCCTTTACCCATATGGTTATATTTCTTCCCCATATTGATTATTTATTTTAACCAGCGGGGCTGGATTATTTCTTTCTTACGCTCCTTTCGAAGTTAAGAAAATAAATTTTCTAAATCTTGCATGCATCGGAAATTTATTTTTCCAAAGCTAAATTGTGGGAAAGTATGAAACTTTTTCCTTTTTCTTTATGTTATAATTATTAACTTTTTGTCCACTCACGCTAACGTTTTAAATGCTTTCCCCCCTGGGCCCTTCGGTTTCAAATGCCCAGTTTACAGCGTTGCTGCTCGGTGCATTAGGAGTGAGCCATAGTGATCGCACCTGCTTCTGTTATCTCATATAGTAGGTTACCTGTTAACCTACTGAACTTTATATCAATTTTTGTTTTTAGATTGCTCTGATTACTATGGGAATTGTGACCCAGACTTGTAATAAATTATATTTGAGGTCTATGACCTAACTTTGGTGAATTGTTGTATTTTAATTATGGAGCTTCGTTGGACTTTAAGTATTTGAAATACTATTATTGTCTTTGATTTTGAGTTGGTTTGGAACATGGGAGCAGGGTGGCTCCAGGAGGATACGGTTGGGTTATTAGAAGTGTTTTTGGTTTCTTACAAGTTGGGTTGCCTACTTTTAGGGGAGGTTCTGCCGAAATTTTTCGGTAAAATCTTCTTTAAAAGTGGGTCCCGCAGGGCCACTTCGGATTTCAGGGTGAAATCCGGGGTGGGGCTTGTCAAAAAGTGTAAGTGAGTGTGTGCCTAGTGTGAACACAAATAAATATCTCATCCACATGTGTGATGTGTGGTCCACTATTATTATTGTCATTACATCTATTTTGAGTTTGAAATTTGAATACAAAGATGTAATACAACTGGGCTTGGGTCTTCACTTGTGCTTTTTTGGTCTTGGTCCTTGAACTTCTTGCTATCGGGCCAAGTTGACTTGGTTGACCCGATGGTCAACTAGTTGACTTTTCGTCCTTTAGTCGGAGTTGACTTTTTGCTCGAATTCACTACTTTTTTCGTCTTTTTCCTCTCTTGACCATAATTTCCTACGAACGAAGAAAACAAAGGAATACTACGAAATAATACTTGAGTATTCGCTAATTTCAAGGTAATTAGGGCTAGAAATACACGTAAATTGAGTGTGAATCAGAAGGCACAAGGAAAGATGTAATGGATCGCACGCCAAAGAAAGGCCTTGGCAGCAGCTGGAGCTTTCAGACACCAAACATACTTCTAGACCGGGTCATGTGGATTAGAACTGCCTTCACTCCCCTCATTTCAAAATTTGTAGTTTTGTGCCAACTGATAACCACTCTTAACAATATATAGTCCATGTCTAGTGTAATGTCAACATAATCTATCTGGAATAAGAGCTATCAGCAGAGGTGATGGTTAGAGGGTACTACCGACTAATCTATCTAGTTAGTCGATAGTACCCTCTAACCATCACCTCTTCTTCCGGTTGGCAACACCCTCCGATGCGTCCTGGACGACAGTACCCTCCAAGTGACATGAGATGACTAGTCGGCAATTCCCTCTAGTCATCGCCTATTTTGAGATATGAGTATTTTAACGGAATTTATGAGACTACGAGGTTTTCGAGATTTCTGAATGATTTTGAGGTACTTATGATTCGAGGTTTTAAAGAGATTTCGAGACGGTTTTCGAAATGTTCTACAATACGTGATTGAGATTTCAGTTTAGAGGAGGATTAAGAGTACAAGACTTTACTGCATGCTTGGTTTTTAACATAATAAATTGGGGAAGAATTAAGTTTTGTTTATTTCTTTTAAAATTACTTATTTTTCGTCCACTCCCTCTGACGTTTTAAATGCTTTTCCCTGAGCCCTTCGGTTTCAAATGCCCAATTTGCAGGCTAGATTAGTTGAGGTTGGGAGTATATGGAGTTGAGGCATAGCTGTCACTGCTTCCGCATTGTAGGTTTATCAATCCTTTACCTTTCTATTTTATTTTCTTGTATACCTTGTATATTAGATTGATTTGATAACCTAGTGGCAAAACGTTTTTAAGTTGAGACTTGTGTTGTGGTGGAGTTTGTTGTGAATCGGGGAGCAGGGTGGCTCCAGGAGAATAAAGATGGATTGTTTAGAAGTGTAATTGTCTTTCTACAAGTTTTGGGTAGGGGAAGCTCTGCCAAATTTTTGGTAAAATTTCTTCTAAGGTGGGCCCCGCATGGCTACTTCGGATTTTAGGGTGAAATTCGGGGCGGGTCCTTTCAACTTCTATTTAGGATTTGAATTAGGCTATTGAGATATGGAATTGCATGTCTGTTTTATTTGGGTTTATATAATATATGATTCAAATTATGGTTTATGATTTTTAAATTATGTATTGCAAGATATGGAATGATAGCAAATCTAGAGGGATTGACATGAAGTCAGGAATTTATTTTGCGATGCAATTTGGGAATTGAGAATCTGTGTTTAAAGATATGATATGAATTGTTGTTGTTATTATTGTTTTTTTTTTGTTGGGAATTGAGAATTTGTGTTTAAAACTTTTATTTTGTTGTTGTTATTATTATTATTATTTTTTTTTTTTTGAGAACTTTGGCACTCTGCAATTGATATGATTTGTTAATTTTCTCAAATTTTCAAATATTCTGTTGTTTGTAATCTTGTAATCTGCAAATTCGGGCTATTAGTCGACTTATTCTTATTCTCAACTTCTCACAATCAGTTCATGAATTTCACCTTGAAACCAACAAAAAATTATATAAAAGAAAAAATAAAGCTAAAAAAATTGGTTATTATTTGTTAGATTTTTTAATAGGGAAAATTTCACAAACAGTACACCAAGTAAAGGCCACTAATAATTCTTATACATAAAGTTCCAAACCAATCATTTCGGTACACGAAATCTGAAACTCGACCCACTATCAGTACACGACGTCAATGACGCCGTTAATTTGACACCAAAATGTCTATTATGCCCTCAGTTTTTTTTTTTAATAATTTTTTTTTTCTGTTCTTTTTTTTTTTCCTTCGTTTTTATCTCTTTCTTCTTCCTTCTTCCGGATCCACAGCAAGAAAGAGAGAGAGAGAGGGATCTGAGGAAGGAGGAATCGAATAGATGAAGAAAAATCAGAAAGAAAGAAAGGAAAACTAAAGAACAGAGGTGGGTTTCGAAGTGGGTGAGCTCGGGCTTCTTCTCACATGAAGAACAGAGGTGAGTTTCGTGGAGCTGGAAGAAGGAAGAAGAAAGAGATAAAAACGAAGGAAAAAAAAAAGAAGAGAAAAAAAAAAAACTGAGGGCAGAATAGACATTTTGGTGTCAAATTAACGGCGTCATTGACGTCGTGTACTGATTGTGGGTCGAGTTTCAGATTTCGTGTACTGAAATGATTGGTTTGGAACTTTATGTATAATAATTATTAGTGGCCTTTACTGGATAACTGTTTGCAAAATTTTCCCTTTTTAATATTTTGTTAAATAAGAAATTGGGTTGATATGTATAGAAAATATAAATTAAAAAGAAGATAGTAAAGGCAATTAAAAACGGACATTCGCTAGAAGGAAAAAAAAACCATTAAAATGACCTGAAACTGAATTGGGCTGACTCGAAAATTCGGCTCAATCATTTTTAAGTCAATTGTTGATTTGGACTTTGGGCCTAATTGACTGTTTCGGGTCGAAGTCGGTTTGGGCCTAAAACCGACCTGTACAGACGTATACCCCACCCCCAGGAGCACCGTTTCATCATGTAGAGCATCTCCACCGCGCCGCCCAATCACCTGTGACCAGAACAACACACGGGGAAGAGTCTTACCATATGCGAATAGGCTGTCGCAGCAACCATCGACCCGATCCAGACCCATGCCTCTAAACAATCCAAGACCATTAGCAAAAGACATCGACAGAGGAACAACAACATCCTACTTCGAAGCTCTAGCCCCCTCTGATCGGAGTAATATTTTCTATGTTCTTAGTATTATTTCCTCTACATTTTACTTAGTTATTCTCTTAACAATATCATTTCTGACTTAGTTTTGTGTTTATAGGTACATTTGAGCTTCAAACGCAAGAAATGAGCTAAGAAGAGCTAGAAATGATGGAAATGAAGGCAAGGAGGAAATGAGGAGCAGAAATGGGAAAGAAATGGAGAAATGGAAACTTTCCTAAATTGAAACAGGAAATCCCAGTTGAAGTAGGAATCCTAATGCAACTAGGAGTGAGCTCGGAAAAATGATGTTCGGAAATGAGAAATGACAGAGTCCCAGTTGGACTAGGAAACCTGATGACACTAGGAGTCCTGGTGATGTTAGGAGATGCTGTGTCTTGAAGATGACTCAAGATAGTTCGAGATTGTTCTTGAATATTAAAGGAATTTCGGCAATGTTGATAATGGATTACGATTTGGCCCATTTGGGGAAGTTTGGCCCGAAGTTTGAAGCATGTGACTTGCACATGATGCTCTAGATCCTTCTTGACGTTTTTGATGAGTCATAGGCCCATTCTACATGATTTTGCCGTGAGAATTACAAGGAAGAATAAAAGATTTCGGCAATAACTTTTAAGGGATTATTTTAGATTTTCTTGGGATTTTATGAGAGAAAATAGAGGAATAAGAATTGATTTATGACTCTACATACAAGGGAGGCCAAAATTAAATCTAAGAACATGGAAGAATTCGGCAATAGAAGGTTACTTGCTCTCCAAGTTCATATGCTATTTTTCTATTGGTCAAAGTGATGTCATTGAAGAGAAATTCAAGGGAACCCTAACCCTTGCCATTCACTATATAAGGGAGGCTTTGTGAAGACATTCTACACACCACAAAATTCAGAATCAAAAGCCACAAACACTCCCCTTTCTTTTCCAAGTTTCGGTAACGTCAAGAAATCCAAAGTTCAAGACCGTGAAGCATCCATTCATCCATTCAAGCATCCTTGCCGTAGCATTCATCCTCTCCACCACCTTTTGAAGCTTCTTGCGTCCTTGAAGATCGAAAAGTGTAACCATGGAACTCTATTTTCTGTTTTCGGTTTTGAACTATGTAAAACTATTTCGGGTTTTAATTAAATTGCGATTTGGTTTTATGTTCTTGGATTATGACTTGCGATTTCTATGGTGGATGAAAGATTGAATTTAGTTATGTGATTTCCAAATACTATGAAGCATGAATTCGGTTTTAGGTTTTCAAAAAGATAAATTGCGATTTCAAAGTGTTCTTGCATGATTGTTAATTTCGAACTTCAATCCCAATTGTTATGTGTTAATTGATCTTTGGATGCATACTTAGGTTGATAAACATGTAATTGAATCCATATTAAGGTGCTAGCGTTCTAGGCTTTAATAATTTCGGTGGAAAACCTATAAATACTTAGGTAAATCAACAATGAGTTTTGCATGCTTGATTAGCGTTCTAACTTGTGTTCTTGACTTGAATTGATCAAACTTTCAATGTGTTTACTGCGTTATGATTGTCTTTGTTAGTGATTAGCTACCACTAGTAATTACAAGATTAATAGGGTTAACTATGGTGCGTTCATCTAGTTAATTTAACTAAGGGAAGTACTAAGAACTTATGCATGCGTTCATGGTTCGTTCTTGATCGATTCTATGCTTGAATATCTTTTGATTCGTGATTTGATGTTTGAAACCTTGCCAACATGTTAATAGTAGTTAATTACATATTATTTTCGTTCCATTCATTTAATTATATTTGATTCTTGGTTTTGATGTGTCACATGTGTATAATTACTTAGTTGTTAGATAAATCAAATCGAAAACCCCCTTCTTATTTTTGTAAATAATGTGAATATTTATTCTTTATTTTGTTTTGCTAACGTTTATTTTTCAGGAATTAATTAGGCCCTAATCCCCGGTTGAGAACGATCCCTACTTATTCTTACTACATTGATAGGGTTTTAAATTGATACACTAAATCCAGACCCATGCCTCTAAACAATCCAAGACCATTAGCAAAAGACATCGACAGAGGAACAACAACATCCTACTTCGAAGCTCTAGCCCCCCCCCCCCCCCCCCCCCCCCGACTAGAGCAGAATTCCAGAATTCTAGCCCCAGCAAAATTCGCAACCAATCACGCCATCTCCACACACCAATATATCCAACCAAAACCCATTGAAACCACCGATGTTTACCAAATAACCAATCAAACACCATGATCGGTGAAACAAAACTCAAAAAAAAAAAAAGGAAAAATTTCACAAATGGTCACTCAACTATGACTTATTCGACACTTTGGTCACTGAAGTTTCAAATATATCACTTTGGTCACTCAACTATTACATTGTCAATCACTTAAGTCACTTTGTTAATTTTTTTCATTAAAAAAGAAATTATAAAAAATACTCTTTGGGTGACTTAAGTGATTGACAGTGTAATAGTGGAGTGACCAAAGTGATATATTTGAAACTTCAGTGACCAAAGTATCGAATGAGTCATAGTTGAGTGACCATTTGTGGAATTCTCCAAAAAAAAAACTCAGAAAAGAAACAAACTTGCCAGAACCCCGAAATAGGACCCAATAATAAAACATTCCTTCTCCTGGCAAAGAACGTTGCCGCATCCTCCATGCTCATTTCAACCAAAAGACCCACAAGTATACGAGGGAAGAAGCCGATACACCGTTGAAAGGTCGAAAGCCCTCTCCAACCTGGTGCTCCCTAGAAAAATCCTAGCAGAGCTTCTCATAGGACATTTTGTCAATCTAGAGAAAGCGATATTTATTTCTTTTTTACTGTGCACATACATACATAGAAATAGAAAAGGTATCGCATACAATTTGTAGTTTATTAGATTCTCACATCCCATATGTTGATGACAATACATGGAAGGATAGCATCTGTAACTCCTCTGGACATTACGAACGGAAAATCAGACACAGTGAGATCAGTAACTATAGACCCCTAGAACTAGGTACATCAATCCACTGCAATTGGAGTTCCACTTCCCCGCACTCCACATTTCTGAGTCTGAGAACCATGTTCTGTACAAGTTTGCCTTCGGAGTAAATAATGCAGCTCTCTTCAGCTAGACAGTTTTGCTTGTTCATCTGCACTTTAGAAATTATGGCTCCATCTTCAAGGCCTTGGAAACCCATCTTCAAGGCTTTAATGAATGGACCAATCTCAAACTCTGCATCCCCCATTTTGTCATCAAAACTAAATGTATCCTTGTCATACACAGAGACAAGGATTGGAAGATTTGGATCAGCAATTGAAAGAGTCAATTGTTCATTCCACTCAGGATTTACGCTCTTCTTCACTACACGAGTCTTTAGCTTCTGCATTACAAAGGAATCTCTATTAGCTATGAGTTAAAAACTACAAGATGAGGATTGGAACTTTAGAATTTCCATATTTACCGAGACCGATGTTGTTTTCAATTTTTATATTTCTATTAGATTTTCTTAATTTATTGATTGTCATATAGTGCTTTCGATTGACCGCTATGTCATGCTCAATGAAAAAGTCAAGGGCCGAGAGAAAATAAAAACAAACCATAGGATCAGATTAGAAGGTTAAAATGAAAACAAAATACTAGTCCAATCAAGGAAAAAATAATAATAATAAATCCAAGTGCCTCATCAATACCAGAAGAAAATAGTTTACAATCTATCGGTCCAAGCTGTTTTTTGTAAGGATCAGGATTATCAGTGATCGGTTGCTTGGTTGAAGATATTGAAGGCCTATTGCAAGCTATTCCGGATACTATTTAAATTCATATAGCAATCTACAATTTAGTAGAACGTTCTGCCATAAATTTGTTACAGCGGAAAAGTAGATACATAATTCCCAAACCCAGAAATGGAAGAAAGAAAGCAGAAAAGAAATGAAAGTACCTGCTTGCCCATTCTGACAATGAGATAAGGGTCGCTGCTTCTCATGTCTCTGACGGCAAGGTTCACTCCTCTTTGGATATGAATTCTCAACAGACCCAACATGTTCTCCATTGCTAGTTAGCTCCAACGTACAGTACGACCAGATTTAATCGCGCACCACAAACAAATTAGTAGGAGAAGGATGAAGGGCTTAGTACGTAGTATGGATGCGATCTCGATCTGTTTAGAATTAGACCAAGGTGTGTGAACTGTGAAGTTGTTGAGAAAGGAGGAGGTAGCTAGTTTGATATATATACACTAAACCCACGACTCTGTCTTGCTTTATAATAATATTACTCTGTATTTCAAACGCGACCGATCTTTCGATAAAGAATTACTCACAAGGATCACGCGCTCGTTTTCTTCTAGACTCCATCACTCAATTTTTGTTTTTATATGTGTTTTCATATGAATTAGGGTTGTCTACAAAGTTTGACTTACAGAGGGAGGGATTGACCATGAAGGGCGCGTTAGTCCCACTGATCTTTTACCATTACAGTAAGTAGCCACGTCAATGCGGGCATGCATACCATGACTTGTCTGACCCGATCATATCAGATCCAATTAACAAGAATACGAAGAAGATCAAAGATTATAACGGTATTACAGCTAGTTAATTAGATTAATGCTAATTAGGTGTTTCTTAATCATGATCCTCTCACCAAGTGTTTGAACCCAAAATTAACATTTTTTCCCGACAATGGGGACTCGAAGAAAACCGAGCCAATATCCGTGCCCCAAGCTATCTATTTTCGATAAGTTCGGAATATATTGTTTAGAGGCTAAATAAAGCCTACTTGGAGGCCAAGCAATTTTGAGACAAATCTGGATATTCATCGATTTACTATTAATTATCAAATATTTGATAATTAAATATGATGATTTGCTTAATTACCAAGTATTGTGCAAGAGGGAAGAGGGCAGCTGCATATATGGCTGAGATTACGCGGACGCGAACAAGTTGGGTAAGGAAACAATAATGCTTGCTCGCGAGTGTCAAGAAAGGTATATATATATATATATGGGTGGTGCTATTCACACACCCTTTTTCTCTATTCACACACCCCCTCTATTTCTCTATTACTTTAATTCAATTTTCTTTTAAAAATTACCCTAATTACCCTAATTACCCTTCTTTATAATTATGTTTATTTTTTTATTTCTTATTTGGTAAGTCAATCATCTTCAAATCCATATTTCCCGCAACTCTTTTCCATTCCCTTTTTTCTTTTTCATCAAAAACTTCTCTAGCATGCATAGTCTTTCTATCTATCTAATATGATGCTTTGAAGTTTAATCATGGTAGAATAAGAAACTTTAGACCCATCTTTTGAGAAAATTTTACATGAAAAAAAAATGAGTTCAGTGATCATTCGAGCCCCTTTAAATCCACTATTTCTGATAAGATTCTAACTGAAATTATTTGGTGTATTTGAATCCATTGAGCAATTATAGATCTGTACAACAACCTAATAATGATGGCCTTATGATTATCAACATGATTTGTTCTACTATATTATGCTAGTAGAACATAGTTTTGTCCCTACACGAACATTGCAACTCATTGCATTCAATATTATGTAGAGCATCTCCAAATTTTGTGCTCATCATCAGCTGCAGTGTGGAAGCATGTGGCTGAAGTGGATAGAACGATGATTCTATTTTTTTTTCTTTTCAGGATGATGCACCTAGATTAAGAATCATAAACCAACAAGCATTGAGTTTGGTACGTTGCAAAGTATAAGGAGAACTTTACAATTTAGATTAAGTTGGTACCTTGAGAAGCATATTATTTCTCTAATAATACATGTCATTCCACTTAATAAACGTATTATTTTTCCTTCATTTATAGGTAAAAAAATTGATTTATTGTATAATTATGTTTGATTCATGATTAAATTGCCAAATAGAAAAAAGAAAATTGAATAAGAAACAGATTTACAAGAGAGGGTAGTTAGGGTAATTTATAAAAAAGATTGAATTAAAGTAATAGAAAATTAGAAGGGGTGTGTGAATAGATAAAAAAGGTGTGTGAATAGCACCACCCATATATATATATATATATATATAGTTGCCCATGCATGTTAGGTCCTACGGTGGACCAATTAAGCAAGCAATCAAGGTTCCATGCAACTAAGGTGAATGGACGTAGAACACATGGAATGGGCAATCACCTTTAATTGCAATTATCCTTTCTGATTGCATGTGCACTAAGCTACGTGAGTCCCCGCGAAGATATATATGCAATTAATAGATATCAAACAGTTCGCATCCAAGAAGATTACGTCCAGGACTCCAGAAGGTAATTAACCTTGCCTAGAAGATTGCTACGACAGAGTTAATCTTTTGTTGACTACGATAGTTATCAAAACTATTAAGAGTTTTGATTTGATTCAAAGGCTGTGGCCTAAAATATAGTTTTTCATTCCTATTAGGAAAGAGAATCTGCGAGCAGCCTATATATAGAGGGTAAAGACGATATAGAAAGAACAACTCTTCAATCAACTAATCTCAACGATTATCAAAGCCTATTAATACATTTGACTGTTAATAAAGACAAGTTTTGAGACATGATAATAAAGTACTTGTCACGATGATTCCGTCAGAATTTTTGGAAAATTTTTCAGATACCGAGCTATTTATTACGATTTTTAGAATTTTCAAAATTATAAAAATTATTTATTAGAAAAGAATTTTGAAGTTGTGAACTATCTGGAGAAATTTTATTCACGCCTTTAAATACTAAATACACATTCCTTTCTTCATACACTCAAAATCAAATTTTATGAGTACGTTGAATTACCAAAACAGACATTTATATCAAAAATAAAAAACATAGCACAGTTTCAGGAATGGAGTTGTTGCAATCATTGATACCCCAATTCAACCATCTACAAGACCAACACAACAATGAATCTAATTAAATTTTAACAAGAGGAGAACCCTTCTCATCCATTCATACTCATTCTGAGCACCTAAAAAAAAAAACAATGAATCTAATGAACAAATGCAACTAAGGACTCTATTGCTGCTAGGTACAGACTGATGACCTCGTGTAGTTAGACCATACATGAACTAGAACGAGCCTATTGCTTGTATAGATCTCATTGCAGTCTTCATCGTAGAAGAGAGCAGTAATATCTTCTAATGTCATGCAATGATTCTCAATTAATTAAATATGCATGGGATTGAGCATTCCTATCAATTACTTTAATTAATCATCTGTTCATGATCCATCTAATAAGTCATATAGTCTACTTGTTCTTATGGAGGCTTTTTTTTTTTTTTTTTTAAATAAGTTAAGATGGTATATATAAAATAAGAATGTGTATTTAGCGAATGAGAGTTTCTATTGGGACCTCCAAATTTGCTCACTTGACCTCACTCTATTATGAATTATTAAATGACATATATAACCTACTATAAAATGACTATTAAGGACAACAATTATACCCAAAAAATATTATATTTATTTTATGTAGACTTTCCAATTCAATAATATTAGATTGTATTCCTTATTATTTTCCTTATCTATTTTCATATTCCAATTTCACTACATACTCATTAAAGCATTCACATATATTTAATAAGAATTAAAAATATGATTAAGATCATGTGATATAAAAATGTATGATATATATGTTGAACGTATATTGGTGAGGGAAAACAAATAAATCCTCTTATGATTTATGACCTAAATCTAAGTCTATCCATCATATTTGCAAAAAAAAAAAAATCAGCAGTTAAAAAAAAAAACTAAAAATATTTAAATAGAAATGCTCATTTATCCAATTTTAGCTTAAAATTTGCTCACTTGCACCACTAACAGTTTTTTAACCTCATTTACCCAAAACACTCTAAGTGATTATTTCCCCTTCACCCAATGAATTCTTTTTTTCTTCTTTTTATTTATTTTTGGGACTTTTTTGCCCTCTCCCCCCTCACCGATCTCTCTCTCTCTCTCTCTCTCTCTCTCTCTCTCTCTCTCTCTCTCTCTCTCTCTCTCTCTCTCTCTCTCTCTCTCTCCAGACAACGTTGGATCTCTCTCTCCCTCCCTCCATCCCTCCAGCAGGTCGCCCACGACGCCGGCTCTCGCCATCGCCGCGCCGAAAGTCGTCGTCGTGCTCTCCGCGGCCAGGCTCGACGCCAAGCCGACGGTCCTCGTCGCTTAGAAGCTCGGCGAGGCCGGGTTGGACCTTCTGAAGGAATCGACGACCGCCAGTAGAATCCGGTACGTCTTCGATTTGCTTCTGTCTCTCTCGCCAGCGACTGATCATCACGGAAATCGCAACTTGATTGTATCTCCAGTCCCGGGCTGCAACCGGAGTCGTTGCAATCGGAGTCAAATCAGTGTGAAGGCAAATGGTCAACCGAAATTGTTGCAAAATGACTGGAATTGTGGGCAAAATCGTCAACCGAAGTCGAGATTATTGGGGGGCAATAATGTGTCTTAATTGTTGTAAAGTCTCTATAATTGTGTTCAGTGATATTTTTCTTTGTGTTTAAAGACTGCTTCTAATGTGTTTTGGTATTTCTGATATATTATTGGGGGGCAATAATCTGTTTATTGCGGGGCAATAATATATTTTGTTTTGTTATTTTTTGGAGGAATATGGGTGATCCTTTTGTTGTTAGGTGCATTTATAGTTAAGAGGCCACCCGGGAGGCCTAGGGTGAAGCGGTTCAAGTGAAGTGGAGAGTGTGAAAAAAAAGCCAATTCCTTGTGGACTTAAATTCACCAAGTATTGAATTTGAATACCTGTACTTTTGTAAACTAATTTAAAACCAAACTGAGTTACTTCTTACCATTTATAAAAAAAAATATTGGGGGGCAATAAACTTTTTATGACCCCCCAATAAACCTAATTATTTTGGTTAATGAATCTAGCAGCATTTTGTTGAAATGACCTGTAATAAATAAACCACAGTTAAGACATTATTGCGGGGCAATAATCTGTCTATTGCCTCCCAATAGACCATCCCAAAAATCACCAGTTTCTATCATTGACAGATTATTGTACTTTAATAAACTCAAAACAACATAAGACTTATCAAAACTCTAATTTCAGTGATTAATTAACCACAGTTAAGAAATTATTGGGGGGCAATAATCTGTCTATTGCCCCCCAATAGACCGCAGTTTTGACGTCGTCCAAGACCTGCAAGCGAAGCCCAGACCCGATTCCGGCTTGGAGCTTCGGAGCTTCCTGGACATCTGACAAACAAAACCGGCGAAGCCCAGACCCGATTCAGGCGTGGAGCTTCGGAGCTTCCCGGACATCTGACGAACAAAACCGGCGAAGCCCAGAGGGGTTGGGATCGTGGAGTTGGATGGCGTCATCCTCTGGTGGTCCGACGGTGGGAGAGAGCGGCGGCAGTGGAGGCCGACATCGACGGTGGAGTGGTGGGCGTGGTGGCTTAGAGAGAGAGAAAGAAAGAGAGCCTGAGACGAGGTTAGAGAAAGAGAGAGAGATAAATCGATGAGGGGGAGGAGAGAGAGATATGAGTGTAATTTGTTAATTAAAATGAGGGCAATACTGTCAAACACTGTTAGATTAGGTAAATGGGGTTAAAAAACTCTTGGTGGAGTAAGTGGGCAATTTTTGGGCAAAAATTGGGTAAGTGGTCACGGCCCCAATAATTAATCATGAGGTACAAAAAATACAGAAAAAAAATAAACATTAAAAAACAAATGATTTCTTTACTTTTTTTGCACAGCTAAAATAGAAAAAAAAAAAAGTTAAAAAAAAAAAACCACAGAATAGTTCATGTCATTTTACTCAATACCTTGTGTTTTTATTGGAAAAGAGATTTATGCATGTTGTTTGATTAAGAAATGTAGATTTAGTTAAGATCTATAGAGTAATTAAATCATTGAAATGACTAAATTTTTTATTTTAAAGATAATAATTTGTTTGCAAATTATATGAGTGAGGTTATTTGAGGAACTTTAGTGAGGTTTAGTGAGTAAATTTAGTATTTGAAAATTTGTTAAGAGGTGTGAAAAGCATAGAGGTCAAGTGAGCAAATTTGGAGGTTCCAATAGAAAAACTCTTAGTGAATATGTATGGTATATTGTGAATGAGGATAATTTAGAAAGTTTAGGGGTTTCTAGTAAAATGTTAAAATAAAAAAGTTAATAGGTGGTGTATTAAGTATGAAACTAGCAATGTGTGAATAAAATTTCTCAACCATCTGTCTCTCCGCCTTTTTTTTTTTTTTTTGAAGAATATCATGTCGATATATTAATACTCAGGCCAGAAATGACCATTACATATCCTCCCTCTACCATCAATGGGTAGATAAAAAGTTTGTGATAAACCACAGTGATACATAGATTAGGTCCAATCATTTGACGGTACCCACGCTCACTTATTCAAGAAAGCCTATAAACTATGACAAACCATAGTAAATAGGCACCAGACTAACACAAGAGTGCATAGCATCCTAAAAAAAAGGAAATTATTTAGAAAGAAAAAACTAACTAAATAGGAGCTCCGCCCTTTGAAATTGTATATGGCCTATAAAAGTAAAATAACCCAGTCTGATCAGACGATCTAGAAGGACCAACTCATTTCGCCGACCCACGACAGTAACCTGACCATAACTCCGGCGTCAGGCGACGTCACGGCGTCAGGCGACGTCACGGCGTCGCACCAGTGCCGTTCAACTCACCTCCTTATCGCCAACCTCTCTCCTCTTGGTTCGTCCCATCTTTGAACGAGCAAGGAGAATCGAAGCTTCAAAGCTTCGATTTCCGCTGGTTTTCAAGCATTTTCAGGCGACATTTACCTATGCATGAGGTATCCAACTTGTCTATTTGTTGAGATATACATCGTGGTGTAGTTAGTTTTCAATTTCGGTTAAGTTTGAAGATTAGGGTGTTTGGGGATTTTCGCCCACCGCCGAGGCCGCTGTTCCCAGTGACGGTTTTACTGCTAATCCTCATCTCCATCGATTTCTTTCGGCTCTTCATTTATCCGTGGAACACTTTCCTTTCTCTGATATCAAATTGATTTCAAAGCTTCTTCTCATCTATCAGTTTTTGTAGTTGTTTCTTGCAGAGTTTTGAAATTGAAGTCCGTGATCTTATTTTAGTAGTAGATTCTCATGATTTTGTGTCCAGACTAAGTTCAAGGGCTAAGAATCTGGATTACTGTGTATGTGATATTCGGTCCCCATATATCACCAAACAATTGCAAACCCATGAACACTCCAAAGTAACAGTAAACAGAACCCAGACTTGATTAAAAGGGAGGGATAACAATTCAATTGATTAAAACGGAGAGGTGTCGGTGATAGTTTCGGCGGAGGAGAAGGAGAGAGGATGGAGACAACTGAAATCTTGCTTTGGTTGAAGGCCTCAATGGGAGGGATGCATACTACCCCGCAATGGCTCAATCTGTTTCTACCTCTCAACTCGGTCCCACTCTTTTTTTGTTCACACACTAACTTTAACTCCAAACTCACACTAACAGAATTCTTACGGCCAGATTAGCTCCAGATCATTCCAGACGTAGATCAACGGCAAAGAGACCCCAGTTGGATAACCCCCCGAGGTGGATAGCACAACTTTCGTAGGGGAAATACTTTTAAAATTAACTGCCGATCTCGGTCCAAGGCACAGAATGAGCAGCCTTGATCACTCCAACGAATGCTGTGTGTCAAGTTCTCCAATGCTGTCAGATGAGAAAGCTCAGCAATAAATAAATAGACCACCTTCACAAATGCATAACTTTTTAGACCCCAGCTGGTTCATGGGGGGTTTTTACCCTCCATTTTTCACCACTTCGACACTTGCACCCCTTCTGTACATGCTAATATTTTATACGTGCTAGAAAATGGAGTGCAAGTGTGAAGTGTGTCAAAAAAAGGAGAGTGGAAATCAGTCCCCTATATCATTTGTATTATGTTCATCACAAATAATAAGCGACAGGTTATGTGCAACATCAGTTGTTATCCAAAGTTGGTATAATAAGGTTCGGTGCCCGTAGGATTGCTCATACAAAAAAGCATGCAAATGTAAATTAAAGAATAAAATAATTACTTGTAAAGGTTTTTAAGAGTCTTGTCCAAGAGCACAATGGATTCACCAACTAGCTGATCAACCTGTTTACCATTTCGAAAGAAATGGAACAATGGCTGCAAACAAAAAGGCACACAGCAGCAAAGTAAATAAATTTTCTATTTCCAAATGAAAGCGATTACTATATATACCTCACTCAGCTCTACGTTATCAATTAAGATATAGTAGAAATACAACCTAAATATTTCAATTGTACTTACTGTTCTGGTAACATTCAACATTCTCATAGCAGCCTCATAAGTGTCATTATTCTGGAGAGTGAATAATGTTACTGATTTAGAGGCAAAATAAATAACAAATCTCATAAAACAATTAGACTATGAAAGAAACTACATAGGTAAGCAATAAACATGGCTAATGAAAATACATTCGTTTTATTGGAACACCAATGTAAGCTTTTCAGTAAACCAGTATGTTGTTTTAATTGACACCACAGCTCAGACAAGTGAAACATAGGATAAAGGTGAAAAATCCTCCACGTGTATCAACAACCGTAGTTTGTCGAATGTGAATGCAAGTGTGGGCTGTTCTTTTTTCTTTCTTTTGAAGAGATACATAATTGATTCAAACCAGAGAGAGAGAGAGAGATACAACAAAGAAAGTGGACAAGAAAATCCACAGAGCGGAAGAAATTACAAAAACAAAATTGCAAAAAACAACAACAGCCACAAGACAGGGAAGGAAGCACACAACTTGCCCTATGAAACAAGGAAACCTAAACCACAGTAGCCTTCCAATCTAACAGGATGCTACAAATGCTGTAGTCTTTAAAAACTGCTGAAGCAAATGCCTAAACAGCTGACCAATCTACACCTATAGAATTCAAAAATCTGCCTATTCCCTTCCATCCAGTGGCACGAAAATCACAGCAAGGACACTGCTACCCCAAAGAAGTTTATTCTACTAAGAGTAGATCACTAGATTGTTAGATTCTACTAACTTGAGTCAAGTCTGATATGTCTCCTAGTTTCTCAAATTCTTGCTCTATATAATCAATACAAGTAAATTCATACATTCAGTGCATCAAGGCAAAAAGGAAAAACAAAGAACTATATCTTCAGTTGAATTTCATAGTTGACAACCCTTATCATAAGATTGCCTGACAACCATTAAAAAAAACAAAATAATAATAATAATAATAACAACAAGTTGTTAGAATGCCATACCTGACGCAGAGTAAAAATGAGAAAATGATATATTTTTACATGTGGGAATCTCTCCACGAAAGCTTGAACGATTAGAGGTAAGTGCACTGCACAAGAGCAGAAAAAGGCAAAGAGGGTTGAAAAGGGGGTTGGAGAAATCGATCATAAAAGGAAGGAATTATAACTTACTAGGTGGGCTCCCCGCATAGAAGCAGCAGATCGCATTCAAACAGTCATCTATCCAACGAATTAAGAAACATATGTTAAATCTAAATGTAATTTTGACGAAACAAAAAGGGGAAAAAAATACTACCTCGGATTGCCTTCAGTATGTAATCATATTGAGCAGTGTAGCTCGAGGTTAAGGGTAAAAAGCGAATTAGAGAATCAACAGGCACCGATGCTTCATCATGTGCGACATGACCTGAAATAGTGGACAAGGGTCTGTAAATTTGAAGAGCAAGTGGAGATGATTTCTTTTGAACAGCAAGTGGAGATGATTGGGAGGTTGGGATTAGGGCTAGGGGTCTGGATCCAGGAAGCAGCTTACGAACAACAAGTAGAGACTGTTGCACCCTCAGATTTCTCGCCATTTTCGGAATTTGAATTTCTCTCTTTGCTTTGCTGCTCCCTCTCCCTCTCCCTCTCTCTCTCTCTCTTCGAAAGCAGAAGAAAAGAAATTATTTATACATATACCCTAGCACTGTTTGACTAAAAGGACGGTTTTGCCCTTTGTTTTTCGTGATATACTGATTGCCATTGCAGACCTGTGATTTTGCCCGATAGAAGGGTTGGAGTGGTTCGAGTTTATGACGAGAAGATTGGGTTGAAAACAAATAGAATAGGTGTGATATTTGATTGTGTATATTTTTGTTTAATTGATTAGCTGAAAATTGTGTTTGTTGTGATTGAGCTCTAGCGTCAGACTTCAAATAGAACAGCTCCGGTTAGTGAATTGGTTGTGTCAGCACTTTTACTTTCTTCCTTTTGAAAAGGAAGTATTCTATATGAACTATCACAGAAAGATTTTTGTATGAATTATTCATTTAATTAATACTTTTTAATTCAATTTTCAGACTATCAACTCAGCCACGATCAAGAGATAAAGAGATTGGGTTTTTTTCTTGCGGTTCTGGAAAAGAAAGGACAAGAGGAGAAATTTAATCCCTAGGTTTGAGAGCTTTTATTATCTGGGTTTTGTTCTTCTTTTGTTAAAGTTTAATTTTTTTTCACTACCCTGAACAGATTGTTGCAAATTCTCAGCAACAGCAGGAGAAGAAGCAGTTAGGACTCGATACACAAGCGAAACAACTCTCTTTCTTTTTCCTATTTCTCCATGTATTGAGAATTCGTAAAGCTTCGCCTTTCGCCTCCCAAAAGAAAAGTATATCACTTATCATATTCCATTGTGGAAGACACAATTTTTTCTGAAGAATTCGCCATGATATTATGCATGGATCAGATAATAGGAATCAATAATTAGTGAAAAATGAAGATGTTTTTAATTTTGAAAGTTTTAGTAGGTTTATCTAAACAAATAATCATATTATTGCCCCCCCCCCAATAATCTTATTATTGTCCCGTAATAATCTTATTATTGCCCAATAAATATTTTATTGCCTCCCAATAATCTTTTCACTGCCCCCGAATAATCTCATTATTATCTCACTTTTCCCCTCAGATCGTACTAGCCCACACTAACCAGCGCCCCCCCCCCCCCAGTCCCCCATTCCCTTCCCTCTTAAACCCTAAAACCCATTTTTCAAATCCCAAGAAACCAACCCCAATTCAATTCCTTCCCCCAACCCACAAAAGAAATGACCAAGATCGATTCCCTCCGTCGATTCCTCCTCCCCCGCCGCCGCCACTACCAAGAAGCGCCTCAACACCTCCCTCCGCGACGACATCCTCGATAACGACAAAGAACCCGCCCAACTGCAACGGCCGCAAGCTTGGGTTCGCCGCCCGGAGGAAAGCCTGACCAAGATTGATCTAGAGTCGGTGCATGTGATCAGCGAGGGATGGGCGAACCCGTTAAGAGGGTTCATGAGGGAGGACGAGTACTTGCAGAGCTTGCACTTCAGTTCGTTGAGAGTCAAGGACGGATCTGTGGTCAACATGTCGCCGGCCAGAGAGAGAGAGAGAGAGATCGGGTATGTGGTCAGAGAGAGAAATCGATGAGGGGGGAGGAGAGAGAAAATAGATCGAAGAGGGGAGGGGGGAGAGAGAGAGTCTGAGAGAGATGAATGTAATTTATTAATTAAAATGAGGGCAATACTGTCAATGAATGTTAGATTAGGTAAATGAGAGTAAAAAACTCTTAGTGGAGTAAGTGGGCAATCCTAAAATTGTGTAAATGGTCACTATCCCATGAAGAAACTCTACAAGTCCATAACCAAACTCTACAAGCTGTTTTGGTGTCAAGATCGACTGCTGCCCTACCAAAATCCACATAATTAACAACTGAATTTGGAGCCTTATTCTTCAGCTATACGAGCATCCCATAAATGAGGCACTCGATTTCTTCTTTCCACACGCTGCATCCCTAAGGTTCCAAAGGGTCATTTGGAAACCGATTGTGAAGTAATTCGATTTCTTTTTAGTAAATTTTATTATTATTATTATTATTATTATTATTTTTTTTTTTTTTTTTTTTTTTGCGAGCCTCAGCAAACCGAGATATTTATTAAAGTAAATATAGAAAAACAAAAGTAACAAAAGAGAGGAGGGAACATGTAAACCAAACCCTTAAATAAAACAAAATGGCCAAAAATAAAATAAAAATAAAAGCAACCAAAGAAAATCAAAAGAAATTTCCCAAAAAGCTGCAAGGAATAATCAAAGACTAAGCTTTACCGTACGTGTTCTATTCCTGACACGGGGTAGCAACCTTGCAAGCTAATCACTTGAAATTTCTTAGCTTGAGAAGTTTTTGTTCTAGTTAATTTTTCTCTTAACTGTTTAGAGCATAACTCCTTAAATTTATCATCGTTTAATGCTTCAACACCGTTCTCCATATAAGCCCAGACAAACTCAATCTCAACCATATATAGTCGAGAGAGCTTCCGAAATATCTAGTTTATTCAAAAAAAAAATTTTAAGAACGGTACATGAAATGTTGGCCACTACGAAGTTCGGTAAGATCGGTACATGAAGTTGCAATTCCGACACACTTTTAGTACATGACGTCAATAACATCGTTAAACCTAACGAATTCTTCAATTTTCAAATGGTGATTTTGGGTTTTCATCTCTCTCTCTGATTTGGACACCCAAATCTGGGTACCCCTTCTCCTTCTTCTTTTTCCTTCTTCTTCCTTTTTCTTCTTCCCCCCTCCCTCCGTCCCTCCCCGATATCAAGGTTTGATTTGGACACCCAAATATGATTTTCTTCTCATCCTCCTCATTCTTCTTCCTCGCTCCCTCCCTCCCTCCCTCCCTCCCTCCCTGATACCAAGGTTTGATTTGAACACCTAAATCTAATTTTCTTCTCCTCCTCCTCCTTCTTCTTCTTCCTCCCTCCCTCCCCGGTATCAAGGTTTGATTTGGACACCCAAATTTTATTTTTTTTCTCCTTCGTCTTCCTTCTCCTTCTTCTTCTTCTGCAATTTTGTTTTTTTTGTTTTTTTATCAATCCTTGAAGAGATGATTTGCCCTTACAAATTTGACCAAAATCACACTGACTAACCAAGGATGTAACAACATGTACTAAAAGTGTGTCGGGATTGCAACTTCATGTACCGATCTTAATTCTTCGAAACCTGATGTACCGAACTTCAGAGTGGCCAACATTTCATGTACCGTTCTTAAAATTTTTCCTTATTCAAATATTCTAACGCATACATCAAAAGTAAGAAATACAAGTGCCAAAGCTTATGCAGTTATCCATCATCCATGGTGAAGTTGAACATGATGTCACTTGTGTTAGGGATGGATAGGTAATTTCACCGATGTTAGTGATGTCATATACAGATTTGTAATTCTCCGATCTATTTTCACGTGGGTAACAATGTAATATCCCAACTTTTCTCTCGCTTCCTCTGTTCTTCTTCTTTGCCCGTTTTTTGTAATTTCTTCTTTAATAAGCTTCATCTTTTATGGTATCAGGAGCTCAAGTCGATCGGTGACCTAGATGTTCTTGCTTATGATTGGAAGCCTCTCTTCCGCCTGTATTTTCATGCCTCAATTGATCCAGAGTGATGTACTCTTTGCTGGAGACGGTGTGAAGCAGCTCGAAGTCGATGATGTGGAGCTTGTGAGGCTTTTGGACCAATTCGATGACATTTCATTCGGATAGTCTGATGCTCGATTTCTCTTGCTGTAAGGACTCATGTCCATGTTAATCACAGAGAGTTTGGTAATTTCTTTCCGATTGGCACCTCTCTGTTTTCTGCTCATGAGCTATTGTCTATCATGGAAGCTCTGTACTTGGTTTTTAAGTCCGTTTTCATCCGTCCATTATGAATGTATAGTTGAATTTTGAAGAAGAAGAATTTTTGATATTCTCAAGAAGAATTGATGGAATTTTTCATGAGTAGAAGATTTAGTCGTGTATATTTAAAGAAGAAGAATTGATTGAATGTTGAAAGAAGAAGTGAATTTTGAAGAAGACGAATTGATTGGATTTTTAAGAGTCGATGAATTAATTGTATATAGAGGCAGAATAATGATTGTATTCATTCGTATGAAATATATACAGAATATCTACTTGGTTCTCCAACAAGTCAGAAGACCAAAAAGGAATGACAACTATACAATTACATCTGAATACAAATTGATACAGATTATTCTAACAGATCAATCCTAATTATATGCCAAGATAGACTATCAATCTAATTGAATGTCAAGATATACTTTCCAACACTCCCCCTCAAGTTGGAGAGTGAATGTCAAGAACTCCCAACTTGCACATGAGCGATTTAAACTTCTCTTTCCCCAAAGCCTTAGTGAACACATCCGCCAATTGCTGTGAAGAAATCACATGTCGAGTGACAACTTCACCTTGTAAAATTTTATCCCAAATGAAATGGCAATCCATTTCAATATGCCGTGTTCTTTCATGAAATACAGGATTCACAGCAATATGCAAGGCTGCTTGATTATCACAATGTAAAATAGCAGGACTTGAAATAGGCATATGTAAATCAGCGCTAATAAGTATCGCAACCAAGTAAGCTCACAACATGTACCTGCCATAGCTCTATATTCAGCTTCTGCGCTTGATAATGATACAGTCTTTTTCTCTTGGTACGCCATGAGATAAGAGAATCTCCCAAGAACACACAATATCCAGTAGTAGATCGACGAGTGATAGGACAACCCGCCCAATCAGAATCACAAAATGCTCTTAAGTTCAGATTATTATTAGAACGTAAAAGCAAGCCTTGGCTAGGAGAAAACTTCAAATATCTGACAACTCGAAGTGCAGCAGCCATGTGAGGTTGATGTGGCTCATGCATGAATCTACTAAGAATATGAACAGAGTATGTGATGTCAGGTCTAGTAATTGTAAGATATATAAGTCGACCAACTAAACGCCTGTATGCAGCAGGATCTTTGAGTGGTTCTCCTTTATTTGAAAGCTTGGATTCCTCCATAGGGAACTCAATTGGCTTAGCACCCAAGTAGCCACTATCTTTGATAATCTCCAAGGCATATTTACGTTGAGATATGTAAATCCCTTTCTTGGAACGAGCTATTTCAATGCCTAGGAAAAATTTAAGATCACCTAGGTCCTTGATACGAAAACGAGTATGAAGGAACTGTTTCAGGGCATTAATAGACTCCATATTGTTCCCTGTGATCAGAATATCGTCCACATAGATCAACAAGATAGTGAGGGATGTACCATTCTTGTGGACAAATAAAGAATAATCGGCTTTGGACTGAGAAAAACCAGCAGCAAGAATGGCCTCTGTGAACTTAGAAAACCATTGACGAGAGGCCTGTTTCAATCCGTATAACGACTTGTGGAGGCGACAAACAAGTTTCTCCCCCTGTCGCCGAAGACCAGGAGAAGGAGACATATAAATTTCTTCCAACAAATCACCATTTAGGAAAGCATTATTAACATCTAATTGATGTAAAGAACAATGCTGACTAGCAGCAACAACAAGAAGACAGCGGACAATTATCAGTTTTGCAGTAGGAGAAAAAGTATCATGATAATCGATACCTGCAGCCTGAGTAAAGCCCCGAGCAACAAGGCGAGCCTTATAGCGCTCGACAGAACCATCAGCCTTACGCTTAATTCGATAGACCCATTTACAACTGATGAGGCGTTTGCCAGGGGGTAAAGGAACAAGACTCCATGTCTGATTGTCAATAAGGGCTTGAAGCTAAGAATTCATAGCTTCTTGCCATTTGGGATCGGTTGTAGCAATATCATAAGATGTCGGTTCCTCATCCCGACTCACGTTAGCAACATAATTGAGATGTGAAGGCGAATACCGATGATAGGATAAATAGTGACAAAGGGGATATCTCGTACCTGGTGTAGGACTAGGCGAGGCTGATGAAGGTTGGTGTGGAGGCAGAATCACCTACGAGCAAACGTAGTCCTTGAGGCGGACGTTGGCTTCTCTGGTACGTTGGAAACAACGGGAACGAGCTGCTGGTTAATGGGAACGACCTGCTGGTCGACGGCGTCGATGGGTGGATCTGGCGGAGGACTGTGAGAGCGGTCTGGAGGAGGATTGTGAGAGCAGAGTGGATGAGGGATCAGAGAAGAAGGGATGAGGTGACGGAGGCGCTGTGGTGAGGAATCGAGTTCAGATGGAAGAGAGGACGGAGTTGCTCTTGGGGATTGGAAAATTTCATCGGTGTTAGTCGAATGAGGAGGAAGCGTTTCTGGACTTGGGTGTTGCTGAATATCGGGTAAGAGAGGAAGAGGAATGGGCTGGGCCGTAGTAGTGGGTTTTGGGGTTGAAGTTGGGTGTGGTGAGTAATAAAAAGTGTCCTCTAAAAAAACAATATCCCGATTAGTGAATATTTTCTTGGTTTCAATATTGTATAGTTTGATAGCACGAGGAGCAAATTTTGAAGATGGGTTGACAGAAGTTGCAAAGGCGACACAACCAAAAACCCGCATACGAGAATAATCAGGAGGCTTATCGTAAAGAATTTCAAAGGGTGATTTCTTGTTGAGTAACAAAGTTGGAAGACGGTTAATTGTGTAAACGGCAGTGAGAACACATTCTCCCCAAAACTCAATAGGTAGATGGGATTGAAAACGAAGAGCTCGAGCTGTTTCAAGAATATGTCTATGTTTTCGTTCGACAACACCATTTTGTTGAGGTGTGTAAACACAAGAGTGTTGAAAAATGACGCCTTGTTCAAGAAAAAAATTTTGTAGGGAAAGAAATTCAGCGCCATTATCGGATCGAAATTGTTGGACTTTGGTGTTGAATTGAGTGGCAACATAATGAAAGAAGTGGCGCAATATTATTTGCGTTTCACTTTTGTGACGCATTAAAAATACCCATGTAAAACGGGAAAAATCATCCACAATAGTTAAAAAATAATAAGCACCAGATAAAGAAGGGGTTTTAAAACGACCCCAAATGTCACAATGAATAAGGGAAAAACATTTAGAAGTTGAAATGGAACTAGGAAGGAAAGGTTGACGAGTTTGTCTCGCTAATGGACAAACATCACATTTATTACTAGAATCAAAAGAAAAATGCAGCAAATTATTGGCCAAAAACTTTAAACGAGTAGCAGATGGGTGACCCAAGCGGCGATGCCAGAGGTTGGAGGAAACAATCAGATTGCAAGCGAAGCGGGAAGAATGAGGATTAGAAGCCAACGCCACAAGGTAATAGAGGTCACCACGTCGCTTACCCACACCAATCATCATCCTCGTAGCCAAGTCCTGTAAAATACACCAAGTGGGAAAAAATGTCACGGAACAATGTAAGTCATCGGTTGTTTTTCCAACAGACATAAGATCAACTCTAAAACTTGGCACACATAAAACATTGTTTAATTGAAAAGAATTATTAAGGCGAATTGAGCCGGTCATAGTGATGCCGGCTTTGTCTCCACTAGGTAAAGAAACCGGTGCCAAAGAAGGATGATTGTCAATATTCATCAATGATTTAGGAGAAGAAGTAATATGGTGGGTTGCTCCGCTATCAATTATCCAACGGTTGGGATCAACCGACAACAAACCTGATGCATATTTAGAAGCTGAAGCAGAGGTTACATTGGCATGTGTAATGGCAGGCTTAGGAGCCAAGGCATTAAGTATTTGAGTGTACTGGTCCTCGGTCAAATTTGGTAGAGAGGACTGGAGTTCCTGAAAAGTGGGGTTAGAGTCCACAATATTTGCAGAAGGATTGCTACCAGAGTCCGAACTTTGGTTGCCTTGACGTTGATGCCTGGCTTTGTTCTTGGGATGACCAGGAGGATACCCAATTTTCTTGTAGCATGTTGCTTCCCTGTGGTATAAATCACCACAATAGGTACACTGAAAAGGCTCCTTATTGCGAGGTTTGTTGGATTGGTTCCTGTTGAAATTGCCACGCATAGCCATAGCCGCTGTGTTTGACGGGATGGAGATGGAAGATCCCAATTCCCGCTGTTTTTCTTCTTGAGCAACAGATGCATAGGCCTGATGAACAGATGGTAAGGGGTTCATCAATAAAATCTGACCACGTGTACCTGAATAAGACTTATTTAGTCCCATGAGAAATTGCATCAATTTGGTGCGGTCATTTTGAGCTCCACAAGTGCAGGTCATAGAGGAGTTGAAGGATGCTAGCTCGTCCCATAGCCCCTTCAGTTTGGTGTAATACACGGCAACAAACATTGAACCCTGTTCAATTTTGTAAATATTTCGCTGAATTTGAAAAATGCGAGGAGCATTCCCCAAACAGAACCTTTCACGAAGATCTTCCCAAATAGCATGAGGAGTATTGCATGAAAGGACGGAATCGGCTAGCTCTGGTTCAATGGAGTTGAGAATCCAAGAGAGTACCATGTCATTACAACGCTGCCAAAGAGCATGCTTATCGGGCTTCGATGCTTCATCAGGTTCCTTGATCCTGCCAGTAATGAAACTTGTCTTATTCTTGGCACTCAGAGAAATTCTCATGGCACGACACCAAGAGTGATAATTATCACCATTCAGCCTTTTTGAAACAAGAAGCAGACCAGGATGGTCTGAGGGATGAAGAAACAAGGGGTTGCTGGAATCATCGGCATGAGAGCTGCCTGAAGAGATGCTTGAAGAGATGATTTCGTCTTCAGTCATGGAACTGGTGAAAACTGGAAAATAAAGGAATTTGGTTGCAACGCAGAACAAGAGAAGAATTAGGACTTAAACCTGCTCTGATACCATATAGGAAAAGATATTGAGGCAGAATAATGATTGTATTCATTCGTATGAAATATATACATAATATCTACTTGGTTCTCCAACAAGTCAGGAGACCAAAAAGGAATGACAACTATACAATTACAATTGAATACAAATTGATACAGATTATTCTAACATATCAATCCTAATTATATGCCAAGATAGACTATCAATATAATTGAATGTCAAGATATACTTTCCAACATATAGTTTGAACAAGAAGAACTGATTGAGTGTTGAAAGAAGAAGTGTGAAGAAGATGAATTGATTGGATTTTGAAGAGTAGATGAATTAGTTGTATATGGTTTGAAGTTGCAGAAGAAGAATTGAATAAAGTTGAAGAAGATTTAGTTGAATATTGCAGGTTTTTTTTGTTTCTTTGTTTTTGGATGGGATGGTTCTGACCAAACAAGTGAGATTGTAGAATTATTTACAAGGAACTCAGGGAAACCATAGAAGACGATGCAGGGTATGATACTTGTTAGTTCACTCATTAAGATCTTCTCTCTGTGGGTGACAGGGCTCGCCCCAGATTTCACCCTGAAATCTGAAGTGGCCCTGCGGGACCCACTTTTAAAGAAGATTTTACCAAAAATTTCGGCAAAACCTCCCCTAAAAGTAGGCAACCCAAACCTGTAAGAAACCAAATACACTTCTAATAACCCAACCGTATCCTCCTGGAGCCATCCTGCTCCCATATTCCAACCAATTCAAACTCAAAGATGATAATAGTATTTCAAATACTTAAAAGTCCATGAAGCTCCATAATTAAAATACAACAATTCACCAAAGTTAGGTCATAGACCTCAATAAAATTCATTACAAGTCCGGGTCACAACTCGCATAGTAATCAGAGCAATCTAAAACAGAAATTTATATAAAGTTCAGTAGGTTAAACAGGTAACCTACTATACGAGATGACGGAAGCAGGTGCGGTCACTATGGCTCACTCCTAATGCGCCGAGCAGCAACGCTGTGAACTGGGCATTTAAAACCGAAGGGCCTGATACGCTCAAAGCAAGCGCATAATTTAACCCTGAAAACATCGTTAGTAGTATAAGCAAATAGGGATCGTTCTATTCCGGGGATTGAGGGTACACCTGTCATTGTCAAAAACAAATAAAGAATTAAAATAATAAAGTAAAAAGTATTATGTACAAAAAAAAAATAAAGAATAAAAATATATACAAGTTAATATAAAAAGGGGGGTTTTGAGATTATAGAATTGGAATTAAAATTAAATGAAATAAAGAAAGTGTAAAAACACATATACAAGGGAGGAACACAAGAAACAAAGATCAAAACTACAATCATATGAATGAAATCCAATTACAATTCCTATAGTTGATTATCTATGTCATGAGAAATAAGTTGACCATGTGAAACATTCGAAGCAAATGATTTCCCATATTTTACTTTCCTTGAATATTTAATCTAAGTGAAAGCACCTAAATTAAACTTATTGAACATGCAATCATAGTCTAGAAAACTAGCTAATCAAGAACACATTCAATGCATGAAGAACAAAGAAAGGATGTCAACCAAAGTGCACAACCTAGTATGAAAAAGTCCATCTATTTGCAATCCTCCTTAATTGATTTCGACTTTTGTCCAAAGCCTTTACTACTTAAATCTAGCACCAATTACATGCATATATCCTAAGTTGGCCATCAAAGAACACATACATATAAAAGTTTTCCATAATCCAAAATCAATTAAGCAATCTCACATAAGCAACATAAAAATCAACATAAAGAAATCACAATTTTTATTCAAACATAGAAATTGGGCTTAAACTTTGCCCTTAATGTTATTGTTAACTAGAAACAAATTCCTACGAAATTAAATAAGGAAAAAGAATGAATTACACCGTGAGTTGGAGATGGAGATGGAGTGCTTGAAACGTTGAAATCTTGAATCTTGGAAGCAAGCCTTCAAGGTGGACGATGGAGGATATGATATTCCCGGCTCCTTCTTCTTCTTCTTCTTCTTACTTGAAAACGCAGAATTTTGCAACTAGAGAATGGAGAGAAAAATGGAATGGAAATGGAGAGACAAAGAAGATGAAATGGATGAAGGAATATGTTTAGAGTGAGAGGAGAAGGTGTTTATATAGGGAAGAAAAAGAAGAGTGAAATGATAAATGGAAGAAAAAATAATGAAAGTGGTTTGTAAAATATGGAAAAGATGGAGTAATGATGAAATGAAAGCAAGGCATGAATGTGTAGAAGTATGGAAGTGATGATGATCTATTGGAGCAGAAAAATATATCCAAGGAAAAAGAGAAAAGCATCTAGCTTTCTTCATGTGGGTAGGAAACTTGAACATGTGGTGTTGAGCTGTTTTTAGATCAGTTTCTGCCCCTTTATTCCTTCAATTATTTCTCCAACAAGCATTCCCAATTTCACTATGACCTCTTCATAAAAAATGTTCCATTATGAGTGTAGATCACCCTGGTAAAATTTCAGATTTTTATTCCATGTGGTTGGGCCGAAAATGCTGCTGGACTCCTTACGGGTCCAGTTTTCCAGTTTTGCTTCTGCAGGAAATTGGGCTGACTGTTTGAAGGTCTTCCACTCAATTCTAGCTCTGGCACTCTTCATAAGAAACGATCCTTAGGATGTCTAGAATGGATCTGGAAAGTTTCAGCTCATTTGAAGTTCATTTGGTCCGGCGGCCGCTCCTTCTTCCTTGCTTGGCTTGGTTTCTCCTAGCCGGAGTAGGAAAATGTGTAAAATTGACCTTTTAGTACATTTCCATTTTTCTCCATCATTTATAGGTAATTATGGACCTAATGCTCATTTCATCATCATCTACTCCAATGTACCTAAAAAAATAGAAATTAAGTTAAAAATCGATTCGTTAAGGAATTAACTAAGCAAAATGTGAGGAATTAACTATTAAAATACCACATTAAAATGCTCCTATCAGGGCCCAGGGGAAAAGTATATGAAAACGTTAGCGTGAGTGGACAAAAATAAATAATTGAAAAGAAAAAGGATTTTATACTTTCCCACATTTATTTCTTTAAAAACTCGATGCATGCAACAATGGTAAAACATTTATCTTTAAAATCAGGAAACTGGAAACTGGAAACTGTAAATCAAATCCGCTGAGTATCATATCATCGGACTAGACCCCGCTAGCCCAGAAATAATATAAAAGTAGGGGAAGAAGATAACCATACGAATTAGCCTCCCAGGCTCGGGTGATAGCCTCCCAGGCTAAAGTACTCCCATATACTCCCGTTATATACCCACACGCCACTAAGTGTAGCGATTAGGATACTGGGCTTGAGCATTACTGTCACAAAGACAGTAACCAGCGCCACAAAGGCGGACAGGCTTCGGTGATCCCATCACCTCGCCACAAAGGCCGACATCAATGCTAGCAATGATAATAGTCACCCAAAGTATGGCAAAAGAAAATCCGGAAACCACATAAATCCATAAAGCTTCCCCAAATTCTCACAGTAAGCCGAAAATATCATCGACGTGTCCCACACGCCAAAAGTATCTCAAATCAATAGCAGAAAGGCGAGAAATAATAATAAATCATAATTTCCATAGATCGAAACAAAACCAATTCCAAAATCATCATCAAGGCATTCCCAATGCCAAAACTGAAAGTCAATAAATAAACAAATATAACTCCATCAAAATGTCCTTTAAAAATCTCAAATCGACGAATAGAAATATAATTAAAAAGTAGGACTAAATACTGTTTAGTCCTTGAACTTTTGCCCTAAAAACACTTCAGTCCCTGGCCTTTTAATTTCACACGTTTAGTCCTTGTACTTCAAAATTTCGGACCAATAGGTCCTTTCCGTCCAAAAACGCTGTTAAATTGCTGAAGTGGCAATTCTTTCGGGTCAAAAAGTCTATTATACCCTCACTTTCTCTTCTTCTTTTTTTCCTTAATTTATTTTTTCTTTTTCTTTTTTTAATTTTTAATTTTTAATTTTTCTCTATTTTTTAGTTTCTGCTTACCTCTCTCCAAAACCCCCAACCTCTTCTCTCTCCGAACAACACCTCCCAACCATCAAAACCCAGAAATTTTACATGTTCTTGAACCAAATCCAAATAAAGAAGGAAAAAAAAACTGCAACAATTCTTCTCCCAAACCCAGATCGATTAGACAAAAAGAAAAGAAAACCAAAACGATTCCATCAACAACCCATGAGCTCCATCCAAACCTGCTCAAAACCTTTTTCAAAAACCCCAGTATTATCAAATCCCAATCCCAGGCCAAACACCTCCATGCCCCAATCCCCGCCGCTATCGCCAATGCCACTGCTCCGCTGCCCAAAACCTTAATTCCCCACTTCTCCAATGGCCATCTCTCAAATCTCATTTCCTTCATTTGAATCAAACCTTCTGCAAATCCATCCAATCCAAATCTCATACGCATTTCTCTGCTCCTCCATGAAAATACTGTCCCAAATCTATTGCATACCCTCACTGACCCGATTGCTTTCGAATGCATCGTTATCCGAATCCGAATCAAACTCCAACCCAAAAACCCGAAGCCCTTGCAGAGCTAGAAAGTCACCGAATTCAAAGCCGGAGCCCTGAAAATTTGACTCGGCCCCAAACACTAGCCCCAAATTGGAATTTGACCCGAGATCATCGCTGTCGTCACCTTCGATTCCAGTTCGGTCACAAACAGATCCGAACCCGAGACGAGGACGCTGTCGCTGGGGGATGATCGGAGGAGGCGCGACGGAGAAGAAGTCGTCGTCGGAGCTTCGGGAATCGATGGGATCGGCGAAGGGGTTGAAGTTGTGATAAGTGCACCAGCGGGTGAGTCGGGGCGGGTTGGTTTGGTGGCTCTGGGTCGCTAGGTAGTGAGGAGTCTCGGACATTTTCTTTCTCTGAAAATATTGATAGGTTTTAGCACGGACGCGCCTTCGGGTTGGAGATGGAGGGGGTTGAGTTGAGGTTTTTGGAGGCGAGAGGGAGAGAGAGAGAGAGAGGAGAAGAGATAAAAAGAAAGAAAGAAAAGAAAAGAAAAGAAAAAAGAATAAATTATAAAAAATAAAAAAAAAAGAGGAAAGAATAAATTAAAAAAAAAAGTAGGGGTATAATAGACTTTTTGACGGGATAGAATTGCCACGTCAGCAATTTAACAGCGTTTTTGGACGGAAAGGACCTATTGGTCCGAAATTTTGAAGTACAAGGACTAAACAGTATTTAGTCCTAAAAAGTATAATTCCGGAAATCACCTCGGAAATAAATAATTTGTCAAATAATATTATAAATCATAACCAACCTCTGAAAACTCATTATTGAAGCAATTCCACGAGATAAAACGAAATCAAAATCCGAAAACAATCTTCATCCTCTTCATTCTCTCTGTCACATCTCTAGTCCCCACTATCCTCCTCCGAATGCCCCCAACTTCAATGGGTATGGCGTATCTCATGATTTCTGGAACCTCCCTTCTCTCTTCATTCATAGGCTTCTACTCTCACCTCTGCTTCATAACCCACATCTCCCTTCTCCTCGCCTCCTTGATCGGATAAATTCTTGGCAAGAGACAAAATTCTAGCACAGAACACTACAACTAAATGAAATTGAAGCAAATTAAGCAAACCCAGAACTCAAATCAAGCAAACTGAGATCTTAGAGCTGTGCATGACTTGAAACTCGTCCAATTTCAGACCCAAGGCCACCACGAGGTTGATGATGAAGAGACGAACGACACCAGTGCGCTGCCGTATTGTCGCCGGACGGAGACTGAAAGAAGAAAGAAGGTCTCACCGACCTTGTTGCCGGTGAAGGAGAAGACGGGGATGGCGAGCTCGGCGGTTATGGTTTGGGTTTGGGGGATTTGAGGGAATTGGGTCTGAGGGTGGTGGAGATGGGTTTGTGGAAAGAGGAAGTGATGAAGATTGAGCAGATCAAGGACTTAAAAATCGAGATTTTCGCCGAAATATCGGCGAAATTTTCTTTTTCTCGGGTTGGCGATATTTTCGCCATATACCATGATAATTTCGTGCGATATTTTGGACATAACGCGATATTTCCGGAAATTTCGGAAATTTGGACGAAATTCACGAAATTTTGCTCTTTGTCTCGTGGCCCAGCAGCCCAAATTGGGCCCAATTTGCCAATTTGGAATCAAAATTCTTATAAAAAGGGCAAACTCCCTCGAGGAGATTCGAACCTCGGTTGCTCCTTGTACATTCAAACAAGGCAACCATTCCTGTTGGGAAAGGATCTTGTTATTTCGTTATATCTTTTTATATATATTGTTTCTTCATAAATCTCTTCTTTTTTTGTATTCTCTTTTTCAATAGTTTATTGGGTAGTTTATTTTATAGTAATTAATCAGATTTATTATTTTAAATACTTTGTATATATATATATATATATATATATATATATATATATATATATATTTTTTTTTTTTGACTTTGTCAAGGAGAACCCAAAGGCTTAAAATACTTTGTATATGAATAAACTACTAATTTTATGTATGAGAATTAATAAAGTATCAAGATTATAAATATTCACTAAATTAAATTTCAATAAATGTCATAGTTATAAACTAATGCACTTTAAATTATACTAATTTATTATGTAATAATGTTTAATATATAGGTTTTTTAAAATAGAGTAGATAATTGATCAAATAGACATATTCTAAAGTTTAATTTAATTTTTTTTATAGTTTTTATCGAATTTTTATCGATATCGATACTTTCTCGAAATTTCCATCGAAATTTCCATTTTTTGGATGGTCGATATTTCCTCGATCTTCGATATTTTGGTCATTGGAGCAGATGGAGTGATGAGGTAAACCTGTGTTCGAGAGAGAGAGAGAGCTAGAAGAATAGGTAAATAACAGGAAAAAATAAATAAATAAATTAATTAAAAATAAAAAGGGTATGAGAGGGTATAATAGACATTTTATGGCTAAAAGAATGCCACGTCAGCGATTTAACAGAATTTTTGGACGGAGAGTAACGAAATGGACCTATTGGTCCAAAATTGAGAGATGAGGGAGTAAACGTGTGAAATTAAAAATGGAGGGACTGAACTGTTTTTTCCCTGAAAGTTCAGGGAGTAAACAGTATTTAACCCAAGATTTTATGTGGGAATTTTCTTTTCAAATTAGTTCCAACCATATATGTTTGTACCCTTGCATATGGTTGAGGCGGGGGGGGGGGGGGGGGGGGGGGAGTGTTAAGGATAGATAGGTAATTTAACCTGTATTAGTTGATATCATATATAGCTATGTTATTCTCCGATCTATTTTCACGTCGGTAACAATGTAATCCAAATTTTTCTCTCACTCCCTCTGTTCTTCTTTTCCAGTTTTCTGTAATTTCTTCTTCAATAAGCTTCAGCTTTAAACTTGGACTTGTAGTTCAAAAAAACACTACTACAATTTTGTTAATAGACATCAGTCCAGAACCGATGTAAAACTAAATTCTGACCGATCTCATAGTGGGTGATGTAAAAGATCCAGACATCAGTCTAAGCGCGTCAAAAACCGATGTCCCGGACAACGACCAACATCGCTTCTAAAACACAAATCGATGTATAATCGTTACATTAATCATAATTTTGTATATTAACTATATTTAATTCTTCATATTTTCACATTTTATGCTTAATAAAGTATATCTCGAATGATTACACGCATTTATATGCATGTAATTGTATCCAAAACACTAGAAATAAGCTAATCGTTCAGCCAATTATAATGTAATTAATCCAATTTTATTTATCTTGTAGCAAATAAGTAGAGTTGCGGAAACATGAAGAAATTGGCGGGAAAATAGAGCGAAATTGGAGCAAAATGGAGTTTCCGACAAAAGGACGAAATTGTCAATGCGGGTCAACCATGGTCAACACCATCAAGGGAGTGGAATCCAATTGTCTCCGATAGTATATACGAAAGTGCATTGAGAAGAAAAAAAGAAGAAAGAAGAAAAGAAAAGGAAAAAATAAAAATAAAATAATAAATGACTTTGCTGACGTCATGATGACGTCAGCATCAGAATCAAACCACCCCCCCCTACTCCCACGTGCACTTCCTTCTTCCTTTTATTCCTTTTTCTTTTTGTTTTCTTCCCTTTTTCCTCTCTTCCTATCACATTCTGCCATGTGTCCCAACTCTTCTCTCTTCTCCTTCCAGCCCTACACCACCGAGCATCCATTCCAAACCTAATAATCATTATATATATATATATATATATATATATATATATATATATATATATCCTCTCCCTCATCCTCTCTAACCAAGAGTAGCCGCACACCATCAAGACCTCACCTTTCACTCCTGTCTTCTTCCCCAAAACACCACACCACCATACCCACTTTATATTTTCTTTCAATCTTCACTACTCTACATCAAATCCTCATCAATTTCTCAAGGGATTTCAAGGAACATCAATATTTGAGAGTGGGTAAAAGTGAGAAATTATAAATCAAGGCTTGTCATACTTGCTCCATAGTAATTTGTGACTTGTTCTTGTTGCTTCTCACTCCTCTTCACCTTTACCTCTTTAATTGATGTATATTTTTGTTGATTTATTGATGGGTTGTGAGTAGTCTATTTAGGAAGCTAGGGTTTGAGCTCTAGCATGGATTTAATGTAATAAATATGTTTTGATTTAATGGTTTTCAATTTCGTGTTTGGCATATGTTCTATTCTATAATATTTGGCTTAGATGCATGCTTAGGAGCTTGATTAACTCTTGAATGTGTAGATGAGCATGTCTAGAACAAATTAGGGGACCTAATCATTTCTCTAATTTATGGCTAGGACACTTGTTTAGAATATGGTTAGTTACAATACCAATTTCGATTGCCGTATTGGCTAGCTTGGGAACCTTGATTCTAGGACTCTTCGCCTTTTGGTGCAACTAGAGGCCCTAACAAGGCTCTAGATTGTCTCAATTAAGTTTCTACGACCCTTGATCCGGAGTAGGAATACCCTTTAAGGAATCTAATGACCCATGAGCCTTGAAAAGCCTTGGGTACGGTTCTTGATGCCATTATAAATTGAATGACCATTGTCAAAATATATTTGTGCATTAAATTTGGCTAGGAGGATACCCTAGTGACCTAATTTCCATTTATTGATTAGTTTCTATTATCTTTATCTTTACTTGCAATTTTAATTTTAATTTTCAATTGTCAATTTATTTTTCAAAATCAAAAAATCAAATTTCACAAACCACTTTCATTGTCCATACCATTTGGTTGTGGGTTTCCGCATTCACTTGTGGTTCTCTTGACCCATTTTAGGCTTGGTTGTTCCGAGCCGGGCATGTAAATAGCTTGGTGGTATTTTTAGGTTTTGTTTGTTAAATTGTTGGTGACTTAGTGATCGGCATAACCAAGGATTGTAGTTAGCTTTTCAATCCCCGTGGTACGATAATTTCGGGTTCAAATATTTCCCACTTCTTTGATGACCGTGCCCTTATTGCGCGTAAGTTGCATTCAAGCATTCAAATCAAATGGCGCCGTTGCCGGGGATTAAAGTGTAATAGCTTTAATCCCTTGGTTTTCGGTTGTTAGGTCACTTGCATTATTTCCTTAGTTTTAGTTCATTTTTCATTGTTTGTTTAGATTTACAAAAAAAAGGAAAAAAAAAAGTGTTTGTTTATTTTACCTTTCTTATTTTGTTTATATCATATTTGTGTGTTTGTTTGTTGAGACATTGTGATTATTTCTATCGAAGTGACGGGCCTTGTATTACTTTGTAGTACATGTAAGACATGAGCATCGATAGCGATCGTCACTTGCCTTGACTTGTTTGCTAGTTTTGTATTAGGTTTCCTACTTAGTCGTTATTTTATTTTCTTGTTTAATTGTTATCCTACTTTCTCTTCTTAACCCCTCTCATTCATTGTAAAAAGTGAAATTTGATTCTAAGTGCTTATTTTGTGAATTATTGAGTACTTACCACGTGGTCATATTTTTGCAAGGTGCATGAGTAGTACTTTACTACCTATCAATTTGAGAAGTGGTCGTACTTTGCAAAGACTTTCTAGACAAAGGCCAAGGAATCATTCACGAACACCTCCAAGGCCAAGAGTACCTCCAAGAGATCCCTCACCGAGTCCGATTAGATCACCGGTTAGAGAGATGGCGGAGAGACCTATTCGGGAGTTCTCTAGACCTTCCATGGTCAACACGGCATCATGCTTGGTGCTTCCGGTTAGAGAGGACCTCTCTATTGAGATCAAGCCACAACAATTGAGCATCTTGCCTATTTTCCGTGGGACATCATCCGAGAAGGCCATCAACCATATGCAAGACTTTGAGGCAATTGTGAGCACTATGTCAAAGGGTGGACTTCCTGAGGGTGAGTTCAAGATGCGGTTGTTTCCTTTCTCACTTAGAGATGATGCAAAGGGATGGTTTTTGAAGCTACAACCGAGGAGTATACGATCATGGGATGAGTTGACGGATACTTTCTTGGATGCTTACTACCCACCACACAAGACCACTAGCATGAGACATGAGCTCTTACTCTTCACTCAACGTGATCATGAGACCTTTTGGGAGGCATGGGATAGATACAAAGATATTTGCAATGCATGTCCGCATCATGGCTTGACTAAGTCTATGATGATTGAAGGTTTCTATGGTGGTTTGTTACCACATGAGAGGAGGACGGTTGATGTTGCCGCACAAGGTTCACTTCATAGCCATGGTCAAACCGAGGCATGGGATATACTTGAGCACTTGGGTCGACAATCGAGGCAATGGGATGATCATGACTCTAGGAGGGAAAGATTGAGGAAAGATCCATATTATGACAACAAGAGCACTCATGAGACAAGGGTTGCCCAAGAGAGGTCTAGTGCCGATTATAGGAAGCTTGAGAGGAAGCTTGATTTACTTCTTCAAGCTCAAGAGCGTGGTTCATCTACACATCATGTCAAGGCCGCTTCTATGTCTTCAACTCTATGTCTTCTATGTGATTCACCTACACATGCTACTAGTGAGTGTCATCTTGCCCCTAATTATTCGGATTTTGTTCAAGAGCAAGTAAAGGCCGTGAATTCTTATGGTGGGCACCTTAGAAATGATCCTTACTCTAATACTTATAACCCCGGTTGGAGGAATCATCCCAATTTTTCTTGGAGAGACCAAGGAGGTTCATCTAGTGCATTTCAAGGGGGAAAGCAAAGCTTTAGAGGTGGTCAAGGTCAAGACTCATCAAATGTTGCTAATTATGGCAATGCACACCAATGAAACACTCATTTTTCACAACATGGTCAACATGGCCAGCAAGCATATGAGCCTAATTATCAAGGTCAATCAACCTCAAGTCATGGATTTCATGGTCAAAACACCCCTCTCAGGTTTACACAAGGTGTTGGCTATAGTGGTAGCAAGTTTCAAGGCAATCCTAGCTCATTTCAAGGCTCCCACCAAGGCGAGAACTACAATTCCCCTCCTATTCTTCAAAGCATTCCTATTCAATCTCCAAGTGAACCAAAGAAGCCTAATTTTGAAGATTTGATGGGAGAGTTTCTCAAGGTTCAAACTTCTACTAATGCGGATACCAAGCAAAGCATCTCTTCACTAGTTCAAGGGTATCAAACTCTACGACAAGGCATGGCTAGATTAGAGGTACAAGTGGGCCAAATGGTCACCAACATGAGTGAGAGACCAAAAGGAGCCTTACCTTCGCAACCGGAGCCAAATCCAAGAGGCCAAATCTGTGAATGCAATGCCATTACCACTCTACGTTCGGGGAAGGTATATGATAATCAAGTTTACATGCCCACATCTTCTAGTTTCCATACAAATCCTTTATTTGATGATGATGTCGATTTGCATTCATATGGGGCCAAGAGGGAAGAAAATGTACCTCTTGGCCATGTTGTTGATGATAATTTGCATTTGCATCATGATTCGATCTTTATATTACAAGGAGGATGGGACCGGAAGGGAAGAAAATGTACCTTCCGGTAAATATGGAGTGGGTGATGTGACTTTGAATGCAAAAAGAAGAAATAAGGGGGTGGATAAGGTAGCCGGAGGGGAAGAAAATGTACCCTCCGGAGGAGCTATTCTTGATAGTGGTTATAGTTTCTTGTCCTTTGAGAATGATGCGAGAAAATATGGTTTGATTGATAGTGGCAAGGAAAGGGCTCTATTGAGAAAGAACACTTCTAGGGATGAGGATATCTCAGGCTCAAGATTAGATGGTGAGGCCATGAAGGCTAGGGACCCATCTAAGGCCGATGACACTTCTAGGAAGGTTCTTGATGACATTAGACCCACCACTCATGAGTTTGAGCCATTTACTTCTAGAGACAAAGAAGGGAGGAATAAGGAGGAAGATCTACATGTGCATGGTAGCTCTAGGGATAGGAGTGGTTCGGTCTACTCATCACTAGGCGAGGCCTTGTGGGCTAAGAACCCTAGTGGGACCGTGACTACCCTTAAGGGCACCACCGGGAGTCTCACCTTTGATCCACCTCTTGATTTGAGCACATCGGAACCTCAACTTCCTTACCCTAATGTGCCAAGAAAGGAAAATGTGAAGAAGGGTGGGAAGAAGAAGAAAGTTGGCTTGATGTCCGAAGTGCATGATATTTTGAAGAAGGTCAATGTCAATATACCTTTGATTGAGCTCATTCGACAAATGCCAGTTTATGCAAAATTTCTAAAGGACTTGTGCACCCATAAAAGGAAGATAAAGAATGATGAGCGGTTTGAAATTTGTGAGGAGGTTAGTGCTATCTTGCAAAGACGGATTCCCCCAAAACTCAAGGATCCGGGGAGCTTTAATATCTCTTGCACTATTGGTGAGAAAGTCTTTGATAGAGCTTTGATGGACCTTGGTTCAAGTGTTAACATTATTTCTTTTGAGACTTTTCGGAAACTTGACCTTGCACCTATTAAAGCTACTCCTATATACTTGCAACTTGCGGACCGGAGCATTAAGAGAGCCATGGGCGTTGTTGAAGATGTATTAATCAAGGTGGATAAGTTCTACTTGCCGGCGGATTTGGTGGTATTAGATATGGATGATGGACCTCATAGTGACAAAGACATACCTATCATTCTTGGTAGACCCTTTATGGCAACCGCGGGAATAAAAATTAATGTTCAAAAGGGCACCATCAAAATGAAGGTATTGGGAGAAAAGGTGTTACTCAAGAGTCTTGAACCCATATATCCCCCGGACATAGTGAAGAGTGTGCTCTCTATTAATTTAGTGAAGGGTAATGAAGCCAAGAGTGAGCGGATCTTTAGACCTTTGAATCCTTCCAAGCCTACAATCCGTGCACAAGATCATTTCTCACCTATTTGGGGCTATGACCATGAGCCACCATTGAAGCATGATGATGTAGTTCCTACTTCTATTTTGGAGCCTACTATTGAGCTTGAAAAGCAAACAACCCCTACTCTTGAGACTTATGAACAACACAAGAAGAAAAGTCCACCATTAAGTGAAGCACAAGAGGAGTCCATCAAGAAGTTAAGGGAGGTTTGTGGAGTTGTCAAGAAGGAAAGATCAAAGCGGTATGATTGGCCCCCACCTTCAAGCTACAAGCTTGCTTCTTCAATTGCTAGATGTTTCGGAAATGATAGTGAGGCTAGCACAATTGTTGTGGGTGGTAAGAAGACATCCTTTGAGCCACCTTGAAGAGACTAAGTTCTATAGACCGGCTTGGGGTCTTTAAAAACAAGCGCTTCTAGGGAGGCAACCCCAGGTGGTTTTGAAATTTACTTGTTCATTTTGCATCAATAAGGCTATTTAGCCATCTTTTTGGGAGGATGGAAGGTGTTTGGAGTTGGAAGTGTGAAGAAAGCAAGAATGTAGTGGTGTGCAGTTTCTGTCCAGAAAATTCAGTTGATTTTGGATGACAATAGCTTCTGACTTACATGGTACTTTGTGCTGAAATTTTCTGGGAATATTCTCCTATATTTCTGATATCTACTGCCAAAATTTCAGCCTTGTTGAGTCACTGGAACTCAAGTTACTTAATGGTCAATGCAAGGAGGTCAGAACAGAGACAGCTACTGTAGAGTGACTTTGGGAAGCTACACCTTCTACATCCCTAGCAATTTGGAGCTAAAATTTTTCAAAAATGTGTCTTCACATGTCCTCTATATACAGGACAAACAGTTTTTGATTTGAACCTTCCTAGCTTCAGATATAGTGTTCCAAGTGACAGGGGCCAGAAACAGGGCAGAACAGAAACTGCAGAACAGATCAGTGAGTTTGGAGGCCAACGGTTTTTGACTCAGAATTTATGTTTCAGTGAAATTTTAATAGAAGGCAATTGCTTGAGTCTAGTTTCATTTGAAGTTGGTCTCACCCTCTTTGCACCTCTGGAGCTTTAGATATTTCTGTTTTGGTGACTGAGGGTCAGCAGAAGTCTTCATGACAGGACGCCAATTTTGACCAGCTTTGGTTTTCTTCTCAGTTGAAGATATGTGGCTCACTTTATATGGATAGAAAGCTCTTTGAGTCTATTTTCTATTACAAGTTGTCCCACTTACCTATCTCTTTCTGAGTATGAGATATGAGCATTTGAAGACAGAAAGGTCATTGCTGGAAGTTTTCTGCACTCACTAGTTTTTTGTTCACTCGGGTTGATTGGACTTCTTGCACTTCAATTCTTCAATGGATGCCATTATTGGGCTGTTGTGAGGTGTGTTGAATGTGTTCAAGACCATGAGCTTAATGGAGGACTCTTTTCCTTATTCTTTGAAGTGGTTGTTGTGTGACTCATTGCTCAAGGACATTTATGTTCTAAATGGAGTCGATCTTTTCATGAGCACCTAGAGCTAGGTTGGGGCATACGTTAAGGAAGTCAAGGCCTTGTGCCTTGAGGTTGGTGTCTCATATTTGTCTTCTCCGAAGGTCGTGAGCAATGGTGGTCTACAAAGGGGGTTTTCGTATCTTTTCTCCGCATTTAGATTTTCATTTTCATAGTTAGTTTTTGTGCCTTCGCCCGGACTTCACTCTCATGCCTAAATCCGACATGGATTTTAGCTTTCGAGCTCACTTGACAACATTGAGGACAATGTTGGTTTTAAGTGTGGGGGTGAGGGTTCGGGCGCCTATGAAAAAAAAAATATATATATATTTATTTTTAGATTAGCTTTTTGTAATTAGAATTTAGTGGTTAATGCCTTTTCCAACCCCAATGACGAGACACGGACTTAACTTGTTATGATTGTGGATAGATTAAGCATGATCTAGGGTTTTGACTTTGTTTTGTGATTATTTGTATATGTGATCTATGCTTGATTATATGTGTACACATAGCCTATGTTAGGTTCGTTCATCATAGTTAGAGAAGCATATAGATTATTCGATTAACTTGCATGCCTTATTTGTGAGCTTTTGAGCCTAATATCTATAGTGTATGCATCGTTCATTCACTTATTCTTTCATGTGTGTACAATTTCATGACATTGCGTATCTAGAACTTGCTTGAGACCTCTCGAGGCTACTTTTAGCTTGCGACATGATAGAAAGGATTGAGGCATTAGGACTATATACCACCATGGCCAAAGAAGCATGTGCCCAAAGATATTTACCACTAGATTGCCACTTTGAGCCTATTTATATTTTTAGCATTTTTGTTCATTACCACCACAAATCCCTACCTAGCCTATACACTTTTATCCTACCATTCCATGGTAGTTGGTGAAGCGATTCGAGAGAATGACTTTATGTTTGATGCTTCAAAAGAAAGAGAAAAGTCAAAAGTGTGAGGTTACAAAAGAATAAGTGTGGGGGTGAGTGATTTTGTATAGGAAAGGAAAGTTTCAAAAAAAAAAAAAAAGAGTTGTTTGAAAAGAAAAGAAAAAAAAGAAAAAGGGTAAAAAAAAAAAAAAAAAGTCAAATAGAAGAAAATCCAAAAATAGAAAGAAAGTAAAGTATTGTATATAGTTTAGTGTGGGTTGTACATTGGGTTTAGAGTGAGTGAGTTAGCATTTGAAAGCAAAAGTCTTAAATCTCTACAAGAGAGAGTTGCTTCATCGATTTCTATGGACTTTGTTTTTCCTTATCCTTCATTTCTTATAGCCACTCGCCCTTAGCCTCATTACAACCAAATAAAAGACCTCTTGATCTTGAATGTTGTGGGTTACCTAGCGGAGATGAGATCGAAGAGCAAGCATATGGCGGCGCGTGTTGTGAAATTGTTTTTGAGTGAAACACTTATAGCCCCTAAACACTTGAGCGGTAATATGTAGTGAACCTATGTGAGTTTAGCGGGTTATGATGGGTCTTCTATATGCCTATTTGATTATGGTGGATTAATTTGACACGTGGTCAACACATGCATATACTTGAGCATTTCTCACATGTGCATCTTAATTGCCTTACAAATTCAAAAATCTTATGTTGTGCTTACGTCTACTTCATGGTCATATACATAATTAGTTCTCCGAGGGTTATGGTTGGAAAGGCTAATACTGCATTTTACATATGTTTGACTTGGTAGATTTTCGGATT